>NW_020884872.1:25376444-25485859 GCF_003945725.1 Corapipo altera
ATTTGGTTGCATTATGTCAACACTGATTGCTGTGTCCAACAAGAGGTTCAACATCCTTCGGATACTGAGGTGCAGTCCTTAGCAGCTGGTTCACATGTGTGAGCTTCGCCTGCCTCTAGTGCCCAACGACACCCGCAGCCTGGGCTCTCTTGCTTTATAGTGTTCATTGAAGTCCAGTCTAAAGCTGAGGAACCGAAGGCTTTCATCAGAACTGGTTGTCAGCAGGACCAAGAACTGCTGGACGATTCCCTGAAGGAGAAAGAAAAACCCAAGAGACAGCTAAGGAAACATCCCTGGTGTGTTTTGCACAAGAATGCCAGTTGGAGCCTAGACCTAATAAGGAGGCAGAGGGAATACAGGAAAAGGCAAGCACAAGGGTTCATATCCAATTGTTAACGAATCAGTTATGCTGGATTCATTCTTTCTGCAAAAATCCAGAGCTTCACTTTATCTTCCGATACCTACCACACAAATCAGAGACTCAGTGCAAACAGCTAGGTCTTTTGAAGCATGCTCCCCCTTCCCCATGCCCTGCTGGCACCCTCCATCTGCCTGAAGGTTCCCAAGCTGCAGAGGAGATGCTTCTGTGCCACTGTCTTGAAACACCAATTCAGGACCCAACCTGTACCAACAGGAGACCTCACCTTGTTTCTGTGACACATATACAGTGCTAGAGCACCGCTTGCTTCCAACATCCTACAAACTGCACACATGAATACGTAAGTTACTCCTATTCGATATTTGAAATTCATTTCTACACATCAAAGCTTAGCATATTTTAAAAAATATAATCTAAGAGGCACCTGGTAAAAGTGAGTGAGTATTCGCAGCTGTGAGCACATTTTAGGTATTGAGTCTTGAAATTCTTTCATCCTCTTGCTCTCTTCTTCCTCTTCTGATGCAGTTACACCCCACTTGCCCTACAGAGAGACCAAATGAGTTAAGAGGTCAAGCATTACATGATGCAAGTTGCTAATTGGGCCGCCTTCTGCCCAGCTAAACCACCACGCTTATAAAAATCAACTATTGCCAAAGAAAGACAAAGATGGAGCCTCCAATATTGAAACTATCGGTCCCCGTGGTGGTTGTACAGCACATGAAAGAAATCTGACGTTAGCAAAGCAGGCAAATCTCTCACCAACACTGCATGTCCCACAGACTGACAGCATGAAGGCAGATATGGAGCTCTGGCATTTTACACAAAAGACTTCAGAATATTAAGGCCTTTTTAATTTACTTCACCTAAAAGAGCCCCAAATTTCTCATCCTCTAAAGTCCACTAGAGAAATCTTACTCAGATTTTGGGCACAACAGAAATCAAAACCACCATTCAGCAGTTTTGTCTGCAGTCACTAGCTACTGCTAATGACTTTTACATCTGTCCCAAATACACTTTTTATTTTCAGTGTACTTCTACATATCAAAAGACAAGCATATTTGCCCCAATTCACTGTCATGTTCTAGTAATATCCTCACCACACCTCAAGTTCACGCTGTTTTTTCCTCTCTTCAAATTGCAACCTCAGCTGCAACTCCTCCAGAGCAGCTCTGTACATTGCATCTTGGGCATTCTGGAGCTCAATGATCTGATCAAAAACTGCTCGAAGTTGGTTGAGAAGTACCTGTGAGACGGTCAGACAACAAAATAATAAAACAATTGTACAGCAAGAGTTTTAAGTTACTACCATTTTCTAGAATATGAGTAAATAAAAAAATATTTTTACACACAGCTGGAGAGACTGTTCTGCAAAGCCCTAAGTCAGTGGTTGCATAATCACATAGCTTGTTAGGACCAAAAACAACTGGCCCACATTGTAGCAAGTTTTATTATCAACATGTGTCACCATGTCTGGGCAGTAGGTATAGAACTTACCATTATAAAACTTTATATCAAAGGAAGAAAAATTACTTTTCTCTTTGCTCCTACAATGTCAGAGAAGGTGGTTCCTAACACATAAGCCAAGATCATAAACTTACAATTGAATGAAAAGGAGAAGATTTACCCTTGAATCACTATCCAGCAAGCACCGAGCTATGATTGTGTCCAGAAAAACTTCATGAGCTGCAATGATATGATCCAAGTCCTGTGCTTGTTGGACCTTGTTCCAGAGTTCATCCCATGAACATTCAAGCACCTGAAGCAATGATTCAGAATTTGGTTGTTTTGATTTGCTAGATGACAAGCTCTTTGAAATTTAAGAGACAACACATACAGAATATTAAAAGTACTTAATTTTTAAGTAACTAATTGGGTGGAAAGAGTATACCTCAAATGTAATGTAATACTGCATTTGATGAATGAAATGGACCATTTCTGATGCCAGAACGTGACACTGATGCAGCACCCCAGAAAGCTCTGTAAAAAATTCAAAGAGATGGCATATTAAAGACTGCAAGGACAAGCACAACCATATATCACTTTGGTAAATTTTTTTCTACCAGATTGAATACTCCATAAAACAGCCACTAATCTTAAACAGTAGCAGCAAGACTGGCTGGCAACAGATGAGCAAAGAACATTGCAGCTATTTTTTACTGAAAAAATGTACATATATTGGAAAAAATTTTCAAGAGTGAGCCATTACAGATGCTGACAAATACGACAATCTCCACTGAGAAATAGGGTCAAAAAGTCCCAGTCCGCTAAACATACACCAGAGCCACTACGTTTAAGAATTTTCCTATTTCTTCTCAAACATCTTTCTCTTCTTAGCCTCTTCTGTTCTTAGCTAAACAAAAGCAAAGGGAATGAATGAAAGTAAATCTAGTAAATTCCAAAGTGTGCATGTATGAGACTTAATAGTTAACAGGCAGCACAAGAGAGAGGGATATGCAGGGTACAAAGAGGAAGGCATCAAAGAAGATGAATAAAAATGGATAGAAGAGTGAATAAAAAGGGATAGAAGAGTTACAGCCTTACAACTGAGGCAGCATGAGGATATCTATATCAGTGCAACTTTTCAATTCAGTGACCAACCATTAAAAACAAGCAGGAAACTCTCACTTACAATAATGTTATTTTACCTTCATCATCATTCATTAAACAGCCAGTCAAGAGGAGCAAAATACAAAATTTATCTGTCCCAACAGACATTTTTTTTCCCCTCTTAATACACAGTTTAAAATAAGATGCAGTCATCTAAATCAATTTTCCAAGTATGCCATCCATTTGGGCCCTCTCACCTGGCATACTTTTCAGCAGCTTTGCATTGCACATGTGCCCCTTCCATATATCAGTAAGGATATACTCCATTCTCTTCGCTCTCCAAAGGAAATTAAATACTCTTAGATAGTGGCTCATGCACTCACGTGTAAACACCTACAAAACAAAGAAAGTATCAGTACAAATTTAATAGACATACCATATGTTCTGAAGTACCGAGAACCTCTTCACAGTCCATCTTATCTGACCCATGCAGTTTACTGGTAAATCTTGTGAAAAAAAAAAAAAAAATAAAAAATTCCTGGAAACCCCAGAGCTTTTGGAAAGATCCTTTCTTGAGAGCTGAACAGTTTCCTAACATTCAAGCAGGCAGAGGGCACTGCTGGAAGTGTAAGAAGGGGTGACGATGACAAAGCCTAAACACTTAGCTCTTAAAACTACATATGAAGATTCCTTCTCTTGTCAGACTCACATTTTGTCCTATTTAAAAAGTTCCTTACAAGTTCTTTACAGAGGCTAAATGCATTCTGATCAAATGCAGCTGACTCCTCAGTAGTTCTAGTGAACACTACCTATGAAACGCCATTTAGACAACATAAATACATTCTCTTCAAATACATTCCTCCTCAAATATATTCTCTCCTCAAATATATCCTGGTAAATTATCCCAAGTTAGCATCTACAGTCTAATAACAATGAAAGAAGAGCACTCCATTTATCAAGTACTTGCTAAAAACTGCTGGAACAAATTAATTACTAATTTTCAGTAATGATTGTTTTAAATGCAGTTTTTCAGCACTCACAGTTAACTTATAAGAATTGGCTTAACTGTTTTTGGGGCACATCCTAGACAAAAAAAAATAAAAATCTAATCTCACACTGCAGAACAAAAAAGATTATTTCAATAAAAAGATATTTAGCAATTCAATTCAATACCCAAGACACACTCACAGCCAGCAGTATATGACATTACCGTTGCTATTGGCCCATCAACATGATAGTCCAAGCTGAAGACATCCCATCCAGTGTCTCCAGGAGATACCTGTAATACAAAGATATACTACTTCCAGCACATATTCAGAACATACTAGTGCTGAAGACCAACTCTTGCTTAGTCTTTCATCAAAGGCCTATGAGAAAACAAGCATCCACATCAATAAGAGACACAGGAGTTCCTTGTTGAAAGTAGATTAAGCAAAATTAATCAGAGTTTGATACATGGGTGAGATTCATCTCACCCAAATGTTGATGTTTGTAATGTCAATGTTTCTCCTTTGAAGCTAGTAATGGAAAATGAAGGGAAGGAAAAACTTCTTGGGCAGGACTACAGACTTATTTCAGATGCTACAGCTCTTCACTCAACTCCCACCTCTGAGGCTGGAACTTTCTCATTAATTCCAGTTTCTTACCAGAGGTCTCTTTCATCAGTTGTGCTTTCATTGCTTCCCTCTTCATAACTACAGGCAGAGACACACACTCCAACCAGCCCCTCTCCAACCCAATTCTTGTAAGAGCAACAGCAGTAAGACTTGTTTGCCAAACCTCAAATCAGGGCATCAAATCCTGTTAGGCCCCAAATACTCAACTTCATATTGTCAACGGCTGTAAACACACAGTTTGAAACACAAATAGATAATAGACAGGAAACATGAAAAGATGACTTATTAAATGAGGTTTATATCATTCAAAGTAAACTTCAATGGAAGGGGGGGGAAATGTGTTTATATATACATATGAAAGTTTTCTTTCATACAGATGACTGCATGTACACACACACACACACACACACACACACACACACACACACAAGGGTATGTTTCAGGTCAGAGTCACCATTATGCAACAGACCTCCAGAAGTCGAACATCCAATCGCTTGAGAATCTCGGGATTATCAAACTGGGCATTCGTTGCCCTCACTGCTGTTTCAAGGATTCCAGTTAGATTATGCTGATATAAGGTTGTAGCTGGTCGTGCAAGCTCTGGCCTGGTGGTTATGAAACAAACAGTCACAGCTTATTACTGAAGTATTCTGCAGTAGCAGTTCAGCAGTAACGGCAGCACACAGCAAAACACTTTTCTGACAGACATTCAAAACTTCTCATATTACTCTTTCAGTCTTATTCATGAAGAACATCAATGAGCAAAATATTTGAGCAGAGTATGAACAGAATACAGCTATTCATATGTAGTTACACTCCTGAACATCACCACGAGGAGTAACTTCATCCTCAATTTAATGCCAGTAATTTGAAGTTACCAGGATGACTAGCTTAGCTATTTTGTAATTTGAGTTGCATTCATATCTAAAATGAGGCAGATTACATTATTAACACACCAAACCAGTAATTCCATTTCAGTTTTGAGAAACTTACTGATGGTTTGGGCTTAGAAGTGCTGACACCACACAAATACACCTGCCTCTGTATAACTCAAACTATTCAAAGAGTTGCAACATGCAACTCTTGCACTCTCTCTCTCCCTCAGAATAGTACTGAAAGACCTCTCACTACATTTGCCTCAAATATACTACTGCCTCCACAAAGCAACCGTATTCTGCTTAACATCAATTTTCAGTTTAAGAAGCATGGTCACATATGAATCGTCACCAGATGATTTTGATTTACAAACAAGTTAAATGACGCTCTATTACAAAGCTTGCCCTCTATACCAAAGGAAAGCTTTGGAAACGACATTTTTGATAAACTAGTTTCACTAGTAGCATTAACATGTAAATATACTTTAAGATCTGAAACCAATAGTTGTGGGTGCACCTGAGTGCTTAAAACAGAAGGCAGTGAGGCATCAATTAAATTTTTAAAATTGCATTAAAGGGTTTTGACACAATGTTTTGCACCAAACAACTCCAAAATACAGAGGGCTAAAATTCCCAGCAATGCTCACTAAAGGTATCACTAGAAATTTTCTGCTTAAACTTGCTATCACAGGAGCAAGAGAAATGCTAACATCCTTGAGGCTGTCTGTCACAGGACAAGAATAAAGATAACTATATTAGTGCAACTTTTCAAGACATTGTGAAATGGTACTGTATATACCTCTTATCAAAAAGGAAAGTTTGAGCCTTGGGGTAAAAGAAATTAAACTGAAAATAGAATTTAAAAGTTATTACTCAAAGGTTTAATTGAACAAGATACTTGGAGGGTCTTCCTCCAAAAGCAAAACAGTTTCTGTGCTGATCATGCACATTTGGAAGCATCAGAAATCCAGCATAACTACTCTCCCAGTTCTCTTACTTGAGCAAGTCCATTAAATGCCTGATGAAGTCTCCTTGCCCAAGTAGTAAGTAGCGCCTCATGGCCTGCATATGTTCCAGTAAATTGTACTTCTTATTGAGAACATCCAGCAGGTATTTGCTCGTCTCAAAATAAGCTGCATCAATTTTCTCTTGGAAGGCATTTTCCAGATCTGTGAACAAATCAGCAGCTTAAAAAAAAAAAAAAAAGATAGATTAAAATTACATTAGTAGTTTTTCAAAGCTGTGGTAAATAAGCTTTGAAGTTGAAACATGCAAACAGACAAACCATTTCTTCTGATCCACTATATTATACATTTGCCATAGCCAAAGTGAAAGCAAGTCTAAAGCAGCCTATACTTCAACAGTATTACTTTTAATTAGTGCCCAGCTTGTACTTTCCAGTAAGAGCTCATACTTTTACACTGAGTCATCACTTTTACACAAAGAGTTGGGATTTTCTAAGCTTGCTGAAGTACTGCAATTTACAAAATCAAATAATTTGAAGGAGATCTAAAAGCTCAGAGTTAGGGAAAAGCTTTGTTGGGGGGATCTAAATCAGAAGCCACTTCTAAGGCAGGGGACTGGGGGAATAAATCAAAGAATCAGAATGTCAGAACATCCAACAGAAAAGAGTTCCCACATATAAGAGAGAATGAGAGAAAATGGAATATGCTTCTGTTACCTGGGGGATGGCCATCAACCTGATATTTTCGTCTTCAACTTCAATGCATGGCAATTTGGGGACAGAAAGCAATACATCGCCCTTTAGCGGGAAGCTTATTTCACTATTTTCTACAACTATAAGCTTATTAAGACAGGGACTGCAATAAAGCTGTCATGAGACAGCAAGAAATGTGGTCTCTTCAAGCAACATGGAGCAATACTCCAAATAGTGGATTTTCAACTATCATAAGATTCAGACCTTCCACAGTGTTTAAGGATTTACTCCCACTTTCAATGATTTTTAACTACACAACTATTTCTCTAAAGGTAAAAAAACAAAGATCCAGATACCAAATTAGTGTAGGACAGTGCACTGCCTGCTCCAGGATTAGTCTGCACTGTAGAAGGGAAAAAATTAAAACCAAGTTTTGTGTTGTTCTGATGGCATTCAGCCATAGTTAATAAAATGTTTATAAACCGAAGAAATAAACAGTGGTTCTAATACAGAAGTCACTCTTCAGTGAGGAAAAATTCACAATGTCTACCTCAATGACATTCCCTAAAGTTTCCCAGTTCTCATTCAGTAACCAGTGAAGCTCTCCATAAGAAAAAAAAAAGTGCAATAATATGCAGAGATGTCAAAGAGATGACACTTTTTACAATACTTTGCTATGCTCAAAATCCCTACACTAGGGGAATAGTACATAGTCAAGTAACACGCATCAAACCTAGGGATGTGAGAATTAATACAGCCTGCAGTAAGGAATCCTCTAAGTCCCCTTTCCAGTAAGTGACAGCAAACCAAGACAGACAGCTCACCAAGATCTCTGCCTACTCTGGTGAAGGCAGAGATCTGGTGTGATCTGACAAAGCAATTCTTGTATTGCTCAGGTAAGGAAGCATGCAGCAGTGCTCCCACTGTTGGCAAAAACGGAAAAACATCATTTCGTGCAAACACATTTGTGTCACTGCTACAGGACAAGAGGGCAGTGAGAATCCCCAGTCAATTCTTTCATCTGGGTCTTTCCTTGTCAGCAGATCCCATCCACTTTATTGCTCTCTTCAAAAGATGGGTCCAAGCATGGCTGCTTGCGTGCACAGTGGCACCAGCCAGCTGATCTGCTACATAGCTTCACTGCTGGTTTTGGAGGAAGAAGGAAGACCTTCCAGAAAGGGAAAAAAATCCCAGAGTTTCAGAGACAGAACACAAGAACCTACAACACCCCAAAGATCTTTTGCAAGTGCCTTTTCTCAAGGAGCAAGCCTAGCAGGCAAAACAAGAGAGGGAACAAGTCAAACCAAAACCAGCTACAAGCTAACACCTTCAGCTACTAGACCCAAAGGTTAGGCCTAGGACTGGCTCAAAGCACAGGCAAAGCCAACAGGTAATTTCCTAGCTTGCCTATGCCAAGCCTACCATGTCACACATGCTGGTCCTGCCTCCACTCAAGTAGGGGTGAGCATATGTAAGGCAGTACCTATGGCTGAGGACACATGGACCAGTCTCAACCTCTTACTATCCCAAACAGAAAAAAAAAACCTTCCCCTCTCCTTAGTACTGCTCCGCTTGCCTTGAAGGAAGTGACCTGGCCACAGCCCTGCACCTCAGATTGGAAAATTCAATTTTACACAGGTACCTGTAAAGTACCATGTCTGTATACACACACACACACCAGCACAGGGAATGCAACATTCCTGCTTGACATGCAAAACTGCTAAAAAGGTTGTTTGCATCAACAAACAAGAAGCCTAGACACAAGTTTTGAAAACTGGAAAATTATATTAGCACACTGAAAAGTCAGAAATGGGTAAAAAAAAAGGGTCAGACTAGAAGCATTAACAGAAAGCTCCATGAGTTGCTACTGAAGGTAGCATATAGTCCATTCAGAAGTCCCCAAACTGTGGACAGCTAGATGTGAGAGCTGCCTCTCTTACTATCCCTCTTCCCCAAATGCTACAATTCCCTGTCAGGCAAGATGACCAACTTTTACACAGTTTTTTATCTCTGACTTCCTGTTTTAATACATGTTCAGACCGTTTTCTACACCACGATTACTTCAGCATCAAAAGGAAATCAGGGAAACAGGAGAACCAAGGTTCCAAAGCAAATGAAAGAAATAAAAAAACCACAGCCAAACCCGTGAAATGGTCAGATTTTAAAAGAGAAAAAGCATCCAGAATTCAGGCTGGCATCCTAGCTTTCCATGATCTTATAATCAGTAATGATCTGAAGGGATGCTCAGGATATTGTCAGATGGCACAGACAAGCAAGAAAGGAAGCATTTCCAACACCACTGACACAACTTTTCGTTCAAGATTAAATGGGTAAAGTGACCAAACACAAATGCAGTTTCATGCAGAATTAAAGTAGTGCAATACCATGAGGTATTCAGGCTGCAGACCATGAGCTCAGCACACCTTCAGCACACTGTACATAGTAACATCTGTTTCTAAAACTACACTTCTGTCTCAAACAGTTATTCTCAGCACTTAAGATAATGTACTTGCTTTGAAGCTCATCCCCTAAGTAATAGGAAACATATATTTGTGCACATCTCCCATTCAACCAAGGAGAGAGAAACATGTGCAAATTTAAAAAATAAATAATAATTTATGGCCATAAATGCTGTATAAAGTGGTGAAAGTAGTGTCACCAAAGAATGTTTTTTCCTTTTTCAGGAGTAGCTGGCAAGATGATTGTTCAAATGCATTTACAGTCCTTATTCACTTAACCCTGACCCCTCTCTGCACTTTAACTACATCTTTGACTAGGCAAGCACTGTATGTCGCATAAAAATCACATTATTAGATGACATTCTTCCAGACATGAATGGGATTTTATTATTAGAACATCTTTCATGGAGGTGCTCATGCTAGAAGTCCATGCTGTGAACACTTAACATAAAAATTAATCCAAGGTTAATGCAGAGGGGAAAAAAAAGACAATCCCACAAACCCAAGCTTCAAAGTCATATGTAATAAAGTTATATTTGAGTACAGGAATAACAGAAAATACATAGTACAATCTGTTAAAGTGCAAAGAAGTATGTTCTTATCAAACAAGAACTTGACTGAAAACCAAATATTTAGATCAGAGAAATTATCCCAGTGAGCCACACCTTAACAATTAAACTATCTTTGGTATATTAAACAAGTTATCAAAAGAAGTTATAGTAGCAAAATACCACTTTCATCAGAAGGCAGCAAGTTGTCCTTTCTCCTAGATGTAGCAGCATCCTACACATTCTTTGCTTAGTTTACACATAAAATCTCCTTGATTTAGATTTTACAGTTTTCTGTCTTTCATCACAACAATGTTAATTTCATCGCAATGAATATGCCACCAAAAAATAACCTCAAATAGTATGTAAGTTCTCACTAATTAAAACTGGAATTTGTTCTACATAAACCAAAATAACCTGAAGGAATTCTGACAGTTAAATTTTGGTTTAATATTCAACAGCTGGCAACCCCAATTTTAAGTAATCTTCAAAAAGAATTTTACTAACTTTCCACATACTCAATTTTCTTTGGACATACTGGTATAATGCATTTACAGACAGGTTTCTGTCCTGTTTTTATTGCTCATTCCCTTATTTACAACTAATTGAGTATTTATTATTTTTCAATCACAGAATCAATTCAGTATTATTATGGAATTGTATGATGGAGTATATTTGATGACAAGTCAAACATACTAATTCTTATTGCAGCACACCCTGCTCCCACCCAGCTCTCTCAGCAAAAAGTCAGCTGAAGGCAGACTGGTTTCTGAATGGTTTCATTCAGAAATTCAGTACATTAACAACTATCCAGCAAACCTATCAAATTAAGAAAATTACAGAACATGCATCACCATACATCTTTTGTAAATATCAAATATCCATTAAAATATCTATGTTTTAAGGCAGATGGGACTTTTGTTCTCCTTTCCATCCCACTATTTAAACAGTCAGTTTACAGTCTAAACAACGTAACGTACAGAGCTCAGTTCAAAGGGAAGATACTGAGTAACATTAATACTCTACCATCTTTTGAAGACTCTGCAGATTTTGCCACAGCAATCACCTTTGTGGATGGAGTTTGATCGTGACAAACTTGATGTAAGAAGTTTATGGATTTTCCTATTAGGAGGACCTGAACAAAAAAGGATTTTTAAAAAAAATTATTTGCATATAAGGAAAAAAAACCCTAAACAAAATAGCCACCCACAGCCACCAGGACAAGATATTTTCTTATCTTTCTGTGCTCTTAGCTTCACAATCCCAACCACAGTAATCCAGAACTTCAATGCTAACATGAAAAGGTTTTAAACGCAAACTTCTTTTCCCCCTCCTTGAGATCTCCTTAAACAAAGTTTAACAATTAGAGAATGGAAAGGAGAAACAGTCTTATAGTCTTCCTCAGCAAACAATTCTAAAATTCCTACGATGAATATTTACTGTTGAATTTGGCCTCTGTTTTCCTAATGAAAATCTAAGTGGAGGCACAGAGCAAACAAATCAGAAGATTACCTTTTGGATTCATACCTTTTTTGATTGCTCCATTGTAATAAAAGAAGGGATCATTGATTTCCTCAGAGTGTATTTGTCATGCCACAACCGATCTGTTTTAACAGTAGGATCTGAAGCTACAAAAAACTGAAGATCGAAAAAATATTAAAAACAAAAGATTAATGTAAACTCTCCACCCTAGAGTTTAACTTCTGTATTCAGAAAACTGTAAAAATATTTTGAGTTGGTTTTTTCACTTGCATAGCTAACATGCAGAGTTGTCCTGGCAATGGATATGTAAATTGTATGTTGACCAACATGCACTCTGAAGTTAAAACAGTTCACATAGTTTAATCTACTCTATATGTTATGAAACTTTGACTACCTCAGGGTAAAGTGTACCATCTGTAAAACATCCACTATTTAATACAGTAGCATGTAGCATTTTTCCAACCATTAGTTATACAGTTAGGGTAGGAGATGAAGATCAAAATATAATATGCTTTTACTTTGTTGGTTCTGTTTTCACCCCTAGTATTTCTCCTAACAGATGCAGAATTGCAGGAGAAAAAACAAAAACAAAACCAAAAAATCTTGCAATTGAACTGCTGATCAAATGCTACAGTCTCTCAACTACATACAGCAGAATATTCTGATTTGCAAGAAACTAAAACTACTTCATTAGTTTTGTTAAAGCGACTTTTGGATGGATTCTGTCCTCATCCTGTCAAACAAGATATCCATTTTCTTGACAAGAACTTTTTTCACTGCCATCAAGAATGGTCAATTGTCTTGGTTCACAAACTGCGCCTATGGTATGAAAATTGTAGTTTTCAGTACAACACATCCAACAGTGATCTTCAGTATTAAGAACACTCTTACACTACACATATAAATTTTTAAACAGAGTTGAAATCTAAACATAAGACCCAAAAACAATAACACCTTACACATCTGAGGAATAGCTGGAAACTACTACACTACTAGAAAAGGATTCATAGACCTTTTACACAAGTCACCTAAGGCTGAGTTTAAAGATCAGCTGTGGCTGATATTTGTACTAATTGAAATTTTGACCAAAAGAAGCACAGAAACAGACAGCATATTTCACTCTCAAGTAAAATCGCTCAGATCTTTCTCGGAAGTGCTCAACTAATTTTAAAAAATTATTTTTTGGCTTCTTGGAACCAAAAAAAAGAGTCACTTTAAAAGAGACTTTGCTGATAGGAGACAAAAGTGTTGGGAGAGCTTAAAAAAGCATAAGAATATTTGTAAGAAGAAAGAGGACAATTTCTGGAACTTGCTGTTACAAAACTCACAACAAATAACTGCAGAGTTTCTAAAGCAGCTTTTGAACCATAAACCTCTTCTACTCAATTTTACAGACTAAAGTTATTTATCAAGCTGAGGATTACAGTGAATAGTCAGAGTAAAACATTCTGAACTTCATTCCAAATAAAAGGCCTGCATTCTAAACAGTTACAAAGAACTCTGCATACAATACTACTGTTACACTAAGCAAGAAAACTTAGAGAAATGACTTTATCTCTCTTCAGAAGCAAGCACCTATTGTCAGTCCACTATTCTGACTCTACCAGATGAGACCCAGGCTATGCTTTATTGAAGACAACATGTTGCCTCATTGCAACCTGCAAATATCAAACTGACTGAAATCATGAATTCAAGTGATATTTCATGATGTATCGCTTACTCACATATTATACACTTTCATCACTGTCTACTTTTCAAATTCTCCTCTAGGCTTCCCACAGATACCTCGAAGCAAACAGAGATAAAATATTTACCATAGCACATACATTACCTCGTGGTATGTGTCCTCCAGCTCTCCGTCATATATCCAGCGATAAAGGAAATTCAGTACAGGATGGGATACGAGGCCAAGAATGTGCTGAACCAGAGACCTCATGTAGGGATCTCCTGTTTTAGTATAGGCATGAACTGCTGAGGCTAGTTCACCACCTTTTCTCCCTGTAAGATCATAGGGAAGGGGAACAGAAATGTATGGAGGAAAACCATATGCACCCCATTTAAATTCAGTAGCCATTGATTTCAGCTAGTCATGTGTCACTCAGACCATGCTGAACAGCAATTCTAAAGTGTAGCAAAAGTACATTTTTTAATGTTAACAGGGAATTCTCTTAGGTTTTAAGGTATGAATTATTAATCTCACTAAAGCATTAAGCAGAATTCTCTGCCTACTTTATGGTAGCTTGGGGGAATGCAAATTTCAAGGCATCAGATAACACACAAAGGTTGATGTTATGCTTTTCTTTCCCACTCTCCCCACCAGAAAAGCATTAAAGAAGCCTTAAGTTTTCCTTCCCGCCTGTACTTGACGCTCTCAGATGTTCTGTGTGCATACATGCACACAAACACCTTTCGTGCTTCTTAGTTACAGTTCCCACTATAGCTCTGCTAGGTAATATCTCCCGTTTCCTCGCAATTGAAAGGTAAGAGGTTGTCAAAAACAACACAAAAAAATAGAACAAATATTTGCTCTGCTGTTATGCTGCATAGCTTAAAGGTTCCTTGCAGCAGAGACTGTAGAATTTAAAGTTGTCATGAATGTCTTAAGAAGTAAAGCCCATTTTTTTTTTTCAAGTTTGTTACAAATTCCAATAATGAAGGTAAAGCAGATGTTGTAGGATTTTTTTGGTTAAGATGCTCTTCCTAAAGAGCAACAATCTCACCAATCTGAAGTACCCTCAGGGAGAAGCATGGACTATAGGTCAGTTACTGGCCAAAGTTTTGGTCAACTCCAACATAACTCCTCAGCACTTTCTTGTGGACTGCCAACAGTCACACTCTATTTGCAGATTTATAAAGTATTGTTGATTCCCATTAATCTGCAGACAAGTTGCAAATGATTTCTATATGCCATTATATAGAGAGGAATTGCATAATACTCATGCATAGTAAAGAGACAGCCAATCATTTCATAATGTATTAGCAGGATTCTTTAAGTGTGACATTCTCTAAAAGATGATTAAATTGAGTAATTGAAAACAGCATGAGAAATGCATGCTTAAAATTGGAAGGATCTCTCGAGCACATTCTTGTTTCAAAAAAGCAAGAAATATGGATGTATCAAAACAGCACTACAATTTGCCATGTTTTGTTTAAACTAATAGAGCAAATCCTCTGGATTAACTACTCAAAATTTAAAAAAACAAACCCCAAACAAGAAGTAATATTATTGAAGAAATAATATTACTGCTATCTGGCACACACAACTACTCAGTTACATAACTTCCCCAGAAACAGTAATGTTAAACAGACCTTGACAGTGATCAACGAGTGCTGCAAGGGTCTTTAACCTTATTTTAGGATCATAAGTCCAGACTAGAAGGCGGCGAAGTGTTAAACTGCTTTCAAGTCCCAAATTCACACCCTGATCATCTTCCAGTTGCAACTGAAATCAAAGAAAAAGACATGTCAAGGAACAAAACTCGCAAAACTGAGGCAGAACTGATGATTCATAGTTTGTGTTCGAACATTAGATTTTTACACTTGAAATAACCAGTGTTGCGTGTTCTCTCATTAAATCACTGGGCCAAAACCTGAGAGCCAATCTAGTGAAAATAAAGAATCAAGAGCAAGTGAAACAACAGTGACAAGCAGAAGTGTAATAAGGTAGACAAAGTAAAAATTACAAGAAAATTAAAGAAAGTAAGATGACAGAGTCACAAAAGGAGAGAAGAGCAAAGGAAAAGAGAGTAGAGATCCTGAAAGACAGCCAATACTGGCCAGAGACACTCAGAAAAGAGTAAAGAAAAAGATCTAAAGGAAAGGCAAAGTGTAGGAGGTAAACTTTTTATTACTGCACTCCCAGCTTAGTTTAGTTCAACATGGCACATATTCAGTTCAATGTCTTCCTCCAGAAGCCATCAGAACTCAAGACAGCTATATAGTCAGATTAGAGAATTACTACCACTAGAAAAAAAAAAATTGAAAGATACAATAAGAAAAATCTGTCACAAAGTGACAATCTTCCAACACCATGGAAAATAAAAGCCAAATATTTGCATCTGAGGTGCAAATGCACATCTCATAAAAGTACAGATGGGATAAGCAAGACAAGAACACAACCTAAGAATACAGAATACAGAATAGTCCAAGTAGACTAACTCTTAGAAAAGATGTTGTTTCCTGTATATAAGAGCCCATTCACTCTGTGCTTTCATATTTAGCACCTTTTTTTTTTTCCCCAAATACAACATATCAGTTAAACTTAAGATCAGTGTCGTCCATATTAAGCTCAGCCTTAAAGCCAGTTAGATACATTAGTTTCTGGATGCTCTTGGGTCCACGGGTGGATTTTTTTCTTTGGAAATTGGTAATAAGAAAGACACATGAGCAAAACCCATCCTTTGACTCTAGGTAAGAGATGGTACATCTTCATCATGGAACTACACTTTTAAATGGGTTGACAATGTGAAAACAATCTGCAAGGAAAAAACATGAAAAGCTTATGGAACAGTATACAGTACACTCAGAATTACTCTTTCAGGGGCAGAAACATGTTCAGGGGAAGCTGTGAAGACATAATAAAAAGTTACAGAGAGAAAGACAGTACAAAACCCAGTACAGAACCCTGTCAGTACAGAACAACATTCTTGTTGTTCTGTGCCTGAATTGCAAACTGGAACTGCAGCTAATAACTCCTAAGCTGGCAGACTGTATGATCTCCCGAATCTAAGAATGCAGCATACACTCAATTTCAAATCACAATTTTCTACATGTTTTCAACTAACTGAAATGTACACAGTATTTTCCCCCATCCTGCAGTGTGACCTTCAAGCCTTCCTGGCCTTTAAGTCACAAAAGAATCTCTCCTCTACTACTGGATCTTTTCTTTCCCTTTCCCTTTCCTTTCCCTCACAGCCTTTGGGGAGGAATGTTGCCAGGGGCTTCTTGAAAATCCAAACACAACAAGACCCTGGGAGCCCCTTTCAGTTAGGTGCTTAGGGACCTAGATTCCCCAGAAACTCCAGCATGCTACTCCATCAAAACTGTGCATTACAGACACTGTACTGACTGTTCCCTACATGAATGCACTTAATCAATGGGCTCGATACACTCAGGAACTCTAACACTGGACATGAATCTGGGAAAGAACATGAAGAGCCAAACAAGAACAGCAGTAGAAGAAAGATTGGGAAAAATGTGTGTCCAACTCCTGAATGGTGCTGGGAAACCAGTGACAGGAAAAATGGAAAATGCAGAGGTACTTAATGCCTTGCATGCCCTGCTATTTTGGCAGTATTTGCTGTTGGGGATACCAGATGTCACCTGAGATCAGAAGGGAAGTCCAGAACAAGGGAGACTGAGTAGAGAAGGATCAAAAAGAAAAAAAAGGATATGCATAAGTCTACAGGACCTAATGGGATGCATCCTCAAGTGCTGGGGAGGGAGCTGGTCAATGTCACTGCAAGGCCACTCTCAATTATCTCTGCAACACAGTAATTAAAGGAGGTTTCTAATGACTGGGAGAAAGCAAATTCACTTCTTTCTTCAAGAAGGAGGAGCCATAAAACTACATACTGGTGAGACTCGCTTCATTCCCCAGGATGCTGACAGAGCAACTAATCCTGGAAACCATTTCCAAGTACATGGAGAACAAAAAGCTTTCTCAGGAAGAAAAGCTCAGAGAAAGGAAGAGGAAGTAGGAATATTTGTGGTAATGGAGTTTGTCTTCCCAAGCAAGTGTTAAGTGTCCCAATGCTCTGCTTGCCAGGAAGCAGCTGGACATCTGTCTGCTGATGGGAAGTAGTGAATGAATTCCTTACTTTGCTTTCCTTGCACACACAGCTTTTGCTTTCCCTTCTAAACTGTCACTAACTTGATTGACTTGTCTTTTTGTCTTCCTTCTAATTTTCTCCCCATTCCTGAACAGGCAGGGGTGAGTGAGAGGCTGGGTGGGTGTTTGGCTGCTGGCCAGGGTCAACCCACCGCAAAGGCAAACAGTTCGAAAATAAGCAATCCCAGAACTTTCCTTTCATTTTCTCCTTATAGGCTTCCCCTCCCACCACACTCATCTCCTTTTGAAAGGTTTAGTGGAGTAGAAAAGGTAGAGAAAGCTGCATTTCAAAAAATTCATAAGTATTTTCATGACCAAGAAGTTTTAAAAGTTAGAATAAATCAAAGCTCCAGCAAATCAGGAGAGTAAACGTATTTGAGACAGAGCAGGAAATAATTACAAAAAGAATAACTGGATAGCAGCCAGGAAAAACAAGCAAAAAGCATGTATGACAGGCATTCCAAAAGTTAGGAACGCTAAAGAACTGCAAGGAACAGATGCCTTAAAAACATTTACAAAAGCCTATGACTTAAACCATACAGATTTTTAGAAGTTAAGAGTTTTAAAAGCCAGTTTAATTTAACTTTAGATAAATTCTCAGAATAAATTTTTCTCCATTACAAGTAATGAACTCCTTGAAAGCCCTACATAAAAAAAAATTAAAAGGCAAGCACAAGAAAAAAATGTATTTTATTTTAAAGTTAGCATCTAGGAGCACATACTATAAACATTTGTGGACAAACTGCAAAATTATCAGTACTGAGTTGGTCTATATGTTACAGAAAAATAGTAAAACACTGAAACATCTGGAAAGCAGATGTTTTTACTCTTATAAAACAACTGAAGGGACAAGAAAAATGCACAAAATGCCCCTGGCAGAAGAAAAAGTTGGAACTGTTATTACTAGTTGCTGAACCATCGATTGAAATATCTTTTTTTTTTTCTCCTCTCAAAGATGTGTCACTGTTTGGGATTTGCATGATAAAGGTATTATGTAATATGAAACTCTCAAAAAGGATGCAAACCAGGGACAGAGGCTTAGAAATACACACCATATTCCTTGCTTATGTAATACATTAAATACCAGTGAATTTCTAAGAGAAAAACATTCAAGGGTACATACATCCAAATAGTAAGAAATGTACAAGTTAGAGAATTATGTCCACTGTCAACAGAAACTTCTGTACACCCTTCACATTCTAATGGAATACGCAGGTATATCTTTCAGGAGGTATTTACATAATGTAAAGCGAAACAGGAAAGTTAAATAAGAACCACTTAACTTACCTGAGAATGTAAAACAGAGAGAAGCCGGTAGTATTCTTTAAGTTCCTGATGTAAGGCTGCACAAAAACTCTGTACGAGAAAGAGGAGAGGGGAAAAAAGGAAGAAAAAAAAAATGGAAAAAACAGTTAGGAAAAATCTTTCTGGTCTAATCTAGAATAGCTTCAATTCTATCACCACACTTTCAAGGTAGTCAAATTTCCTGAAGGGAATCAAGCTACAAGTTTCAGCATAAAAGCCAACTCTTTGAAAACTCGCCAAAGTATAAATGCTGCCCTAAGAGATGCACATATCTTTTCCAGATATATATACACGTTGTCAAGTTACTTTGTTTCTTGCTGTCTTAACTCTATGAACAGATTAAACTATAACAAGTGTAACTCTTCAAATAGATATATCATCTCAATAACAGCATTAATAATTAGCACAGGGACGTGCAAATTATAACATGACCCAGTTAAAGTTCTTTTTTAATAACCATGTAAAACACAGTATGTAGTAAAGTAATAGAGCTTCAATTTCAGGAATATCTCTAACAACAGAAAACAGAAGTCAGGCAACTATCATTATATTTATGGTATAGACTACATGACATGAATAAGAAAACCTAATGTTCAAAAAAATACTTCCAGTAAGTGCTGCTGGATCCGGTAAATTTTTGTCCTTTTATCAATTCTCAGTTGTGCATGATGCTTCACTTGACATGGAAGAAATACATAACACAAAGTGTATCTTCAGGCCTGAACTAAAGCAAAGCTTCTTTGTTAAACAATTCTAGGCACAGTTACTTTGGTAGTAGTAATAAGTAAATAAAGGTAGATTTAAAAAACAAAATCTGTAAAGAGCATTTATTTAGTAACAAAGGGTTTTCCATAGTTTGGGGTACTGGGGTTTTCCTTTGTTTTTGTAATGGTCTTAACCTAACATACAGACTAAAAAATTCCTGCAACACATTTTCAAAAACAGAATTAAAAATATGGCTCATTAATTTAGGACTAAGTTGAAACTTCGGACTTTAAAATTCCCAAAAGTGTGCTTAACGTTTTGTATATGTTTAGTTTCTTGGAAGCATACTTCTGTGTCCACACACACATTCAGGACTGATTTCTAACCAATTCTCAGCTAACAACTTTGATCTCTATTTTATTTTTATTTTTTTAATGGGAAATTTCCCAGGACTTTCCCCTCAACATCTTTTAAACTCACACACAAAATAATTTGGAAAAAAAAAAAGGAAAACTTCACAGAAAGGACCTTAGAGCTTGAAGAAAAATATTTATTCACTAGAGTATTTAAAAAGGAGAATCATTTCTACAAGCATAAGGAGAAAATAAATCTTCTTTCCTGCTAAGCAGCTAAGCCTAGGAAAAAAAAGTCATTAATCTTGCCATTGTATCCTTTAGAAGGAAAGGAGGTTCCTTTCTTCAACTGAACATTATAAATTACAAAGAAATTTGACATTCGTTCTATTCCAGAGGATACTGAAGGGTAAAAAGAAATCCCCTTACGTGTAACTCCACTTTTCATTTCTTCTCACTTGCTTCTTCAGTGCATTTTTGAATCTATTTAAAGTAGCACTTGCCAAGACAGAGGGCAGAGCAGAGCCTCCAAGAAAACATTCAAAGGCACTATACATCTGCTCAAAACAGAAGAACAGTAATCACTGACTTCAGTGATTCAGGAGCCAATAGGATTTAGGATCTACTGGCCACCAATTTTTCAGAGAAGCTTTACAAGTTAAAATTTACATCCAGTGCCAATTCCTGCGTCACAGACTACAGGTTTTTATTTCCCAAACTGTTACAGAAAAACTGGACATTATCCTAGAATTCTAATTTGGTCTGCAGCAAAAGAGAATTCAGGAAGGAAACAGAATGCTTGTTTATAAGAAAAAAATTAAAATGCCCACTACCTCAATTGGATCTAAATGGGCAAAATGTCAAAATACAAGACAAGTTGTTGTCGATTATTCTTTCTGCTTTCTGAGGACAAAGCAAAACTTGCATACTAAGCAGCAAAAGGAGAAAAATATAAAGTGTAATATATTGTTCTATCTCTACTCCTAATAATTGTCAATACCTGACACTTTGTGGAATAAAAACAGCCACCAGAATCATAATAAAAGAGGTGACAGACATCTTCTCCTACGCGTGATTTAAATAAGCATTCTTTTAAAACATTGGCAAAAGATGCTTTATAATACAATATATATTCTTGTGCTAAATTCTTTAATGCACAGTGTGCAGCACCTGAAATTCCAGTTATAACAGCTATGAAGAGCAATTGTATATACTCTTTGTGCCCAGATACTGATAGCAGGAGCAGAATATATGTTTTTATTTGTATGCTTATGTCCTAGAAATATATACAAGTGATTGCCTCAAGCAAAATTAACAGCATTAGAGCTATGCAAATTCAGCTAAATAACTGCACAGCCTTCTGCACAGGATCTGAAACCTGCTAGGATACTCCACATTTAAATTCACTGAAGAATTACAGCTCTCCCCTTGCTGTAAACTTGAAGACTAAAGCCAGAGACAGTAAAAATAAGCATAAGCTGGAAGCTACTAAATAAAGAATAAGAAACTTCACCCAGATATAAGGGGGAGAGTCTGAAGAAAATGCATATACAGTAGCACTACCATATAAAACATGGAAAGCAGAATTGGATGACTAGAAAAATAATTATTTATATGAAACTAAAAAAGATTACTTAGAATAAGAGACAGAAGGGAACAGAATAAAACATTAGAAAAGTAGGAAGCACTACAGTGTCTCTACTGACCTCTTAAGAAAAATTAGATTGAAGGGAGAAGCACTTCAATTTCTTGGCAGATTAGGTAGGATGTTATGGCTAGAGGCAAGGATAACATTTCTGTTGACTCAGAAGGGATAATATCCAGTTTTACAGAGGGAGCAAGGGAGAGAAAACGGGAATGCCTTAGCAGTAAATGTGGTTTTGGGTATTACAGCAGCAGTGAAGTTACTGTAGACTATAAATCATGATGATGAAACCTATAAAAACAAAAATTAATATTCTTTTGATGCTGTATTCCAAATAAAGGGCAGAAGATAATGGGTTATTTCCATTTTATATAAGTTACTGCAGTCCTAACACATGAACATCAACAATAGTTGACAAGAAAGTCTCCTGCATAGGTCACTAACAACTGAATTGGTGATTAATCAGCTCAGGGATGCCACCACCCCATTTAAGCAATGTTTTTGTTTATAAATATGCATGATAATTATTTTTTTAAGAAGGTTAAGAAAAAGAATCTATGCATGAGACTTTCTGGTTACAAATGACAGGGGCAAATCCTTAAGACCAGCAAGAGCAAATGCCTTTTCCTTGCCTTCACTCTAAGACCCGTATCAAAAGCAGTAGTCCATAAGAGAAGTAAATCAAACGATGAATGATCCAAGCTCCAAAGTTTATGCATAATTCTAGTACTGTATTTACTCAGCAGTTTCTTAGGGAAACAAGACCAATGTGTTGTAGCTAAATTAGTTTTTTAGCTGACCTACCTGTCCCACAAGTCCAAATGCACGATCCAAACTCCTCTGGTCTGTATATTTTCTTATTTTATTATGTAGCCATCCCAGCTCTGCAAGTCTACTTGTAGTATCTCTCAGAGATTTGGACAAGCTCACCTATAAAGTTAACAGAAACAATAACTTGCAATTAAGTCAAATCTACCATGCCAATACTGGTTTCTTCACCAAAGTCCATCTTTCTCATAAAACAAGCCAGTTCAAGAAACAAAACTTTTACATTCTACAGCAGAGAGAGTGTCAAAAAAAGCAGACAATCATGTAATTAGCATTTATTTTTTACACACATGCACTGAAAAGACAGCAGCAACAAACTACTGGCCACTTAGAAACCTTTCCGTTTGGAAATCTTATCAGTGTTTGGGAAAAACTTGTAAGTATTCATCCACTCTTTTCACATTAGGCAATTATGGCAGTAACAAAAAGGTCTTCAGAAGAAAGCAAGAAATCTGTAATTTCATGTTGTAGAATCAGACTTCATCTTATCCTGATAACCAACAAGACAGAAGATATTAGAGCTCTAGAAGAGGAGTCAATCACTGAAACTAACGGAGAAACATTGAGAAAATAATTAGTTACTGCTACATGTGAAACAAACCTTTAATAGAAAATAAACCATCAGGTACTAGGTCAGACTAGGTATCAGGAACACAAGCTTGCAGAATCTAACTTCCAAGTTTAAGTTAGATCCACTAGTAACAGCTTTTATAAACTATTTAATCTTGCGTCCCTCTGAGTTCTTCTACTCTGTTCCTGTATTTCTTCTAGTATCTCACTCACCCTGCAAGCCTGCCTTAGTCCCAACACCCTACTACTACTATTTTCATCTGAATCAGCACATTTCTTCCTTTAAATGACCACTGTTTCTACTTAAATTTTTTTTTCTACCATATCTTATCACATTACCCAACAACACAATCAAGTTTTCAAAATTCATTGAAAAAAGACCCCAAACAGTAAGACTGACAAAATAGGCCAAGAGGCAGAAGTTGACTTTTGTTCATAGCTACTGGGCCTACCCCACCTCTACAGACAATTTTAACTTGGAGAGCCAGCTGGAACAGTTCAAACCAAAGCAAGGAAGTGCCCTAACAAGCTAAGCAGATTGCCAAAGAACTGGAAATCAATCTCATTCATTAAACCTTTTAGTTAGCAGTACAGGCATTCTCCAAGATAACAACCAGTGTCAGAGTGTGTTAGCCACACCACTGTGGGCTTGCACCAGCTGGTTGTAAGACCAGAGTTCAGGCCCTGGTCCTCTTGTTTAGCCACACAGGCACAGCTTTAACTTCTTGAGCAACTTCTGTAGGGTAAATTCCAGCCCAAACAAGCACAATTAGACACAGTCAGAAACTGCCCATAGCTAAAACCAAAGAGATGGTATAAGAACTATTTAGAATTCTGCAACTACAGAGTACTTTGTAAGCATGGAGTAAAACACACATGCATGGAATTAAAAGAGGAACAAGAAAAATTGGCTTAGTGTTATTACATTTGTATCTCCTAGATCAAATCAGAAACTGCTAGCTTGTCCAGTGATGAATGTCTCCATCAGATCTAATATTAACACTGACATTAGAAAACATTCAGGCAAGAATAACATCTTGGAAAGTGTGTTTTCTTCTAGAAACCTTTTCTTAGCCATATATAATCCAAATTATATATGGAACATAATTAACTCGGTGCAAGTGTTGAGAAATTACAAACTTTGCAGCTTCTACAGGTAAAAAAGATCTGTTTATTAAGAATCTGTTTATAAGCAAGATTTAACTGATTTAACAAGAGGTAAGTTTTTCATTTATCCTCCATTAAGCAGCTGTAAACGTCATTATAAAGTAACTTTTTGCTATTATGGAGGAATAAAGGAAATTAGCTCTGTTATCACCAACATTAAAACCTGTCAACTGTGCTCTTGGCACATGAAATGGCCCAAAAGTAATTTCCCCCCCATTTTAGGACTACGTAATATAGTAGAAAGTTCTTATACAAGTAAAAAATCAGAAGCATTGTCTTTCCATTTGAACATGAAAGCCAATTAGCAAGCAGAAACGGACTCAGAGGCAGTCCTGTCTAAACACTGAATGAGAAGCTGCTAAGGAAATTTGTTGTTTGTTCTGGTTGAGCCAATCTCACCCTTGAGGTGTTTCTGCAGCTATGCTTAACATCTCACCACCTTAAAGAAAGATCTTCTCTCTCTCAGGCATTTCTGCTGTTCTTTTGTCCCCTATTTGACACCTCCATTCAAATTCATATCAGCACTTTCTCCTGTTCTATCACCAGTCCCTTCTTGTGTAATCTGCATGAACCCATCTAGATGATCACTTCTACATTGTATTCAAGACCATAACATCAAATGACTTGCATCCATTCCACATCTCAGGCTGTTAAATTTAATCCAATAATAATATGGTCAAACGTCTGTATCTGCTTTATATTTTACACACTGGAGAGGGAAAATCATTACAAAAAGCCTCAAATTAAGCCACAACATAGGAGTCTTTCTACTGGATTAAGAGTTGGGAGTCTAGTCCCATCTTGTGAAATGTTACGGTTTCTTTCTGGAATCTAATCTACCCAAACAATTTTAAACTACTTCTACTGAAACTACTTTTTTGTATTAAAAAAACAAACAAAGAAACAAACAAAAAAACTGGGGGAGGGAATAAGGATTTGTAATAATATTTTAACTTTTTTACATGTTTTTCATGGCTGTTTTTTCCCCTACATACACCTCAGCTCATATATGAAATACAAGTCACCATACAGTACCTTTCCCTCTACTTTATAGCAATTTTCAGAATTGCACATTTTGATGTTTTTGCCATCTATTCCCTGGAAGACATATAAAACGTCTCTTACAAGATTTGCTTCAGTTATTTCAACAGAGCCTAGAAAGAAAAGAAAAAAAAAACAAAAACAAAACAATATTTAGATTTGTTGAGGTAATTAGTTCTGATTACAACTTCAGAAAGCTATTTAGAAGCATAACCAAAAAAAAGGAATTATAAAGCCTGAATTTATAATCTGTAAAGAAATGTTTTAGGTACTCTTAACAATCACCCAGATTCCCCTTGCCTGCCTCTAATGGTACCTGTGATGCTCCCAGAGCAGTCAACTTATATGACACAGGGCATGTTATATTTTAATCAACACATCAGTCAGTCCTTAAACCTTTTATCTTTTCTGATCCAACCACCAGTGCAATTTCTGAGGCAAGCATCATAATAACTTTATCTTTTTTCGAACAAACAGCTAAAGCTGTTAAGTAGGACTTACAGAATAATCTCTTTATATTCACCTTGGAAAACAACAGCTAATCCAAAAGAAAAAGCTGTTTCTTTAATACTGGCTTTCAATCATATATGCCACTGCTTGGTGATCAAAACCAGACTGCCAGCTGCATAACAGCTATGGAGCTGGCAAACAGTAAAGTGTAAATACTGTTTCTGAAGATATACATTTGGGTTAGTAAAGCATTTGTTACTACAGCATACAGCTTGCTTCTGGTTATTATCTCTAGTTAGAGGTTAGACTGTGATTGAGATTTAGGATATTTATCAACTTAAAGGAAACAAAAAATAAAAAGAAGCTGTTGTGCAGGCCATTGAAACTACCCCAACCTTTTCTGGGCAAAACAGCACCATTTGCTTTTGTAACTTCATTTAAGATAACAAGAATGAAACAATTTTAACAACTATCCAGAAATTGAGATGCTACAACATGCTTCTCCCAATTTTGACAGCACCCTTACTCTCATCAGCTTGCCTCCCCAAAAATCTCCTTTCCCAGAAAAAAGACAACAAAAAATAAAGTCTATTCTTATTTGGCAAAAGTAGCCTTCACCTCAAGGTGCTGTTTAAAACTTAGTCTCTCCTCATAACATTAAGATGTGCATTGCCCTTTTGAGGAACTGTTAATGAAATGGTGAAAGATGCAGGTGCATGGTTCTTTACTTGGTAAATAATACAACGGGAATTAACATCAGCCAGACAATATGCCTGATTATACTCTCTGTGTAAGTGTAATAATAAGAAGACTCCAAATAAAAGCAAGTAACTCTAGAAGACAGAAAAAAAATAATTATACAAGAATTTTATATTCATACAAATGTATCTTCTTGGCATTAGCCTTCTATATTCTGAATGCAGTCCTACTTCTATTTCTACATCAGCAATTGACTCATTTAAGACAACTGTCAGTCCTTATACCCATCCCACATAAGAACCAAAACGTCACAGCTACTGGCTGACTCAACAGAAGTATTGCTTTCCATACCAATCAGTATAACAAATTAAGAGGTAGTGCTAGATTTTATATATTTTTCTCTATATTAAATCTATCATATATATATAAATGTATTTTCTTTATATATATATATATACACACACACACACACGTCCTCTTGCACATCAACAGTCTTGTTAATTAGGTTCAAAACACTAAACACTGCCCTCCAATACACCAGTACAACTCTGTCTGTTCTATAAGCTGCTGCTTTGTACACTGCTACTCAAAGATGTCTGGCAGACAGGTTATATTTCAGCTTCTAAATATGCACCATTTATTTGTTTAAGAGTTATTTAAAAAAAAAAGAAAAAAACCACACAAACAAAAAACTGCATCTCTTATCTTTCCTTGCCAGAGAGTAACAGCACTGTAAGATAACATCTGCCATTAGCTCTCTTATTCAGAAAAGGCTCTCACTTTTACAGTAGAAGTAGAGTGAGTTGAAAGTTAGAACTGTCACAGAGATCACCTGTTAACCAATTTCTCCTTAGCTATGCTTGTGTAAATTCAGAATAGATCCTCTAGGCACTAGCTTCAAGTTTACAGCCACTTAATCAAGGAAACAAATTAGCAATATTAGGAATTTAGGAAGAAAGTCTTTACTGTGAGGGTGGTAAGGAACTGGAACATGTTGCCCAGAGAAACTGTGGATGCCCCATCCCTGGAAGTGTTCAAGGCTAGGCTGGATGAGGCTCTGAGCAACTTGGTCTATTGGAAGGTGTCCCTGCCTACGGCAGGGGGGCTGGAACGAGATGATCTTTAAAGTCCAGTCCAACTCAAACCATTCTGTGATTGTATGATTCTATATTTATCTATTTCTTATTTTATTGAAAACATTTTTTGTCACTTGCTCTAAATATAACCACTGTAAACTGTGCTAATTTAAAGAAGAAACAGCTTTAAGATCTCTATATTCCAGTGCACATTTCCAAGTTTTAAAAGACACATAATCACAAATGGATGAATCTATTTAAACAAATTATATTCATTGAGCTCTCTGACTCTAAAAACAGTAGCATCTTCTGATCATCACAGGAATGATCATTGCTCACAAGTCACAATCACTTGACTGACAAACTCTGGAATCAAGTCAGTCTTTTAAGAGGACCAGAACACAATATAAGCCAACCACTGCAAAAAGAAATTAACCATCAGCCAGAGAGATTGTGGCCAAATATACTAGTCTTGCATATTTCCTTCTATCCTTCTATTAAACACATTCTAGAAAAACACTCCTCAAAAAAAATCCACATGCTATAAAACAATTCCAAAATAATTTTAAAAAATTATCTTCAGCAAATACATCTTTGCTCACCACTTGTATCCCCTTCTCGCCTAGACCTTGGCACACCACGAGACACAGCATTTGAAAAGCCTTTTGAGGTAGTGCTTTGTAAAGAAGGTTGGCTTGCAGTTAAAGTCCATGCGAGACGTGATCCCAACTGCTGACGGAGGCATTCTCCAACACCTGGAGCTTGATAGGATTGTCTAAAAAGGATAAAAGGAAGAACCATTTTTAAAAACCTTGATTTCATACCCATTACATGGTATGGAGTAGTACAAATTTTGAAAAATGTCCCAAGATTGAGTTCGCTTTTTGTGGATGTTTTCTTTGGTTTTTTTTCTTTTTTAATAAAGGGATCTTAAAAAAAGAGTACAGAACATATAAGAAATCTGTTGATTCCTATAAGCCTACACTTAAAAAAAAAAGGGGGGGAGGTACAAATTTGACAAATATCAAAAACTGACTTTGATGAAAAGTGTAATTATACCGAAATGGATTAAAAATGAAGGCACTATAAGAATAATAAACAACAGTCATAATAAAAATCATAAATATTTAAGTTTGTTATTACCTGAAACCGTAGTTACATGTCAAAGAACTAAAGGAAAACAGAGAAAGAGGACAAAGTTGACATTCCTGCTACTCTACTCTTTCAGATAGTTTGTATCAAGTGCCTGAAGATGTGATCAAGGAGGGAGTATCTAGACAAGCTGATTTTCCTTCCTTTCAAACTTGTCAATTTTTCTCACAAAGAAAATCTTAATCATGAAAAAACATTAAGACTATAAGTTAGCTTTCTGACTATTTCTGCATCATGATGAAAAATAAAGTTGCAAAATATTTGCAAGGGATTTTTGCTGCTTGTCATTCCTCCCCTTCCCCCAACTGAATGCAAACATTTTGAAATATACCTATCTTTTCAAAAAACTCAAAATACTAATTCCACAAGGCTGTGAAAGCAGTTGCATGAAGAGATGGAATAGGATTGCAAAATAAATGTCCATGTAAAAAAAGTTGAGGAATGTCTTTCCTCTCTCAACCACATCATTAACTCATGGGATGGTCAACAAGAACACAGGTTGCAAGACAGAGCAACTCAGAATCACAGAATCAATGACATTGGAAAAGACTTCTAAGATCAAGTCCAACCTATAATTTAATATCACAATGTCAACTAGACCCTGGCACTAGGTGCCATGTCCAGTCTTCAACATCTCCAGAGACGGTGACTCCACCACCTCCCCAGGTAGCCCATATCTTATCACCCTTCATGTGAAGATGTTATTCCTAATGACCAACCTAAGCCTCCCCTAGCACAGCATAAGACTATTTCCTCTCATCCTGTCACTAGTTCCCTGCAAAAAGAGGTTGACCCCCACCTGGCTATAATCTCCTCTAAGGTAGTTGTAGAGTGATAAGGTCTCCCCACTGAGCCTCCTCTTCTCCAGGCTAAACAACCCCAGCTCCCTCAGCCATTCTTCATAAAACCTGTGCTCCAGACCCTTCAGCATCTTCATTGCCCTTCTCTGGACACACTCTGGTACCTCAATGTCCTTCCCAAACTGAGGGGCTCAGAACTGGACACAGAACTCAAGATGTGGCCTCACGAGTGCTGAGTACAGGGGAAGAATCACTTCCCTAGTCTTGCTGGCCACACTGTTCCTGATACAACTGATACAGGCCAGGGTACCATTGGCCTTCTTGGCTACCTGGGCACACTGCTGGCTCATGTTCCATCCACCACTGGAGACCAGCATCTCCAGGTCCTTTTCCACTTGACCACTTTCCAAATACTCTTCCCTGAGCCCGTAGCACTGCAGGGGGTTCTTTTGGCCAAACTGCAGGACCCAGCACTTGGCCTTCTTGAATCTCATACCATTGGTCTCGGCCTGTTGATCCAGCCTGTCCAGGTCTCTCTGCAGAGCCTTCCTACCATCCAGGAGATCGACACTCCCACCCAACCTGGTGTTGTCCATGAGTTTGCTAATGGTAGATTCCATCTCCTAATCAGGATGATCAATGAAGATATTATACAGGACTGGGACCAACACTGATCCCTGGAGGACACCTGGATGCAGCACCATTCACCACCACTCTAGGTCCGGCCCTCCAGCCAGTTCTTAACCCAGCACAGAGTGCCCCTGTCCAAGCCGTGGGCTGCCAGCTTTGCCAGGAGTATGCTGTGGGAGACGGTGTCAAAGGCTTTGCTGAAGTCCAGGTAGAGTAAATCCACAGCCTTCCCCACATCCACTAGGCAGGTCACCTGGTCATAAAGGGAGATCAGGTTGCTCAGGCAGGACTTACCCTTCCTAAACCCGTGCTGGCTGGGGCTGATTCCTTGGTTGTCCTGCATCTGCCATGTGATCACACTCAAGATGATCTGCTCCACAACCTTGCTGGGCACCGAGGTCAGGCTGACAGGCCTGTAGTTCCCCAAATCCTCCTTCTGGCCCTTCTTCTGGATGGGAGTCACATTGGCCAACCTCCAGTCACCCAGGATCTCCCCAGTTAGTCAGGACCAACGATAAATGATGATGGGCAGCTTAGCGAGCTCTTCCATCAGCTCTGTCATCACCCTAGGATGGGTCCCATAGACTTGTGAGCATTTAAGTGGCTCAGCAGATCATTAACTGCTTCCTCCTGGATTACAGGGGGTCCATTCTGCTTCCTGTCTACCAGCTCAGGAGGCCAGTTGCCCAGAGGATAATTGGTTTTACCGTAAAAGACAGAGCTCTGTTGTTCTTAGCATTTGTAACATGTCAAATAGAGTACAACACTGAATTTAGACTGTTCAGAAGAATGTATTCCAGAAAAAAGGAAGACAGGTATAAAGAGAAGTTCAGGAGGAATGAAGCTGACAGAAAGATCTAATCTGGGTTGTTCAACTCACAGATTACAAGACCAAAGAGCGCAGTGAAATTGCTGCAAAATGGAACAGTCTGAACAGGTCAGACCAAGGATATGCCAGAAACAGGGTAAATTCTGCTGATATTTTTAAGCAAGCAGATATGTGAAATAACATCATTGACATAGCTTTCTATATTGTATCAGGATTATACAACAGTTGAGGTTGGAACAGAAATCACCTCCTCCAAGTCCCCTGCTCAAAGCAGGATCAACTACAGAAGGTTACCTGGTGCATTGTCCAAGACATATTTGTAATATTTTTAAGCATGGAGACTACACAACCTCTCTGGGCAACCCATTTCAGTGCTTCACAATATCCCCACTGCCCTCAAACACACACCTCACCTTACTGCAAAAGTTTTTGCCTTATGTTTAACTTCCTGTGATTCACAGATCTACAAATTTTGCCAGTTATCTGTTGTTCTTTTTCCTGGGCACTACCACTGCAACACTCCAGTCATATGAACTACCCCATCATGTTTTCGTGATTCCAGTGAGATCACAGCCCTAGTACTGCACACACCCCAAGTCCTCCTCTGTTCCCCACACTGCATGTGTTAGTGTGTAAGCACTCCAGCAAAGTTGTGCTGATGTTCCAGAAAAAGTATGAGAATTTTCCATATAAGGCTTCCTCTCCACATTCCTCATTTCTGTGCACACAGTTGGATGGACTCCCTTCTGCCCTGCTCTGTTGGTTTCAAGGTATCTCTTGCCCACATCACCCTGCATCTTTTGCTTACTAAGCTGGTTGGTCACTTCCTCACTCAGTTGTGGGGCTCAATCCTCCCTGTTGCTCCTAGTTTAAAGGCATCCTCTATCCATGTATTCAAGATACACAATATAAACCTAGTACTGACAAAGTCAAATAAGTATTTGTATTCTAGAGCCTATTAATAACAATGAAATCCAGTTCTGTCAGCACTAGTTATTATTTCCACACTATGAATTCAATAACATGTCAAATACCGTTTTTTAGTAGAGTGTATCTTCAACCCAGAAAAAAGCTTTGGTCCTTTCTGAAAATGCATCTATTGTGAATTTGTGTTTGTTTCACAAATCTTGGGGGTGGGAAGGAAAATTAAGAGACAAGAAGATGGTGGTTAAGAATGGATACATTTGGGCAACCATTTATGGCTTCATAGGGTCATATGCTAGCACCTGATATTCAGAACTGTTCAGCTAAGGAACTCCAGTTTCTCTGCACCTACAGTGGAATTTCCAATGGTATAAAAATGGGGAGGGTGGGAGAAAGAAAAAAAAAAAAAAAGGCAAAAAAAAAAAGCAGCAGATCATTTCAATTCTTCTCCAAACCTATCTGTAAGGTAAAATTTACCCTGGAACGAGTGATTGTGGAGTTGGTGTCGGCCCATTTAGGGCATACAGGCTGATGCTGCTGATCCCACTGCTCCCCATGCTGCAGGAACTCTGTCCAGACTGAGCACTGCGGTCTTGGTAATTCAGTGGAAGGGTCTGAGGCCTGGCATAGTAATAAGGGGTTGAGTGAGCATCCCGTGGTAATGCTTGAGCAAAAAGCGTGGCATAACTTGACACCTGAAAAGAAAAGGTTTTGAAAAGGGAGGAATAATAAAAAAGAAAAATAAAAAAAAAAACGATTGAGTTGCTTTAAGTCACATCTTTAGTTAACAGAAGTGCAATATCTAGAACACAAGAAACATCTGAAGATCACATTTAAGCAAAGAAAAGTTTGCTGATGCAGTTATAATGACAAAAAAGTCCCTTATGGTGAGCTAAAGTACTTTTAGCAACATAGCTTCTTTTTGCCTGCAAATTGTCATTAGCAATAGTTGTAAAAAGCACTTTGGTGCAAGCGGAGCTGCAACCAAAGGAGAAATTTGGTTTTCCCTACTCCATTTAAAACTCATTAGCACATGAGCAGACATTACACCACCAACCAAAAGCAAACATAAAAACCACCCATCTAATACAGCCACAACTTCAGCTGCAAGTGTTGGACAGCTCCAACTTTTACATGTACTTAGTGTAAAAAAATTACACTAAATATTGCAGACACTTAAGTCAAGTGTGTTCTTCCTTTCAGCCTCACACACAGCTCCCACAAACACAACCTGATGTGTTGGTTAAGTCTGGATAATGATTCTTTATGACATCTCCAATAAGTCACACACATTTACTGTTTCTCAGAAGTAACAAAGGTCTACCTTGTTAGACTGTTTACGTGGATCTTCACTAAGGCTAAGCAGGAGGTAGAGTATTGACCACTTGTTTTTCAAAACGCCCTTTAAAAAGATGAAGACAAACAGAAATGAGTTTAGCTCTTGATAACAACAGATTTTTTTAATTATGCGGCCTCATATATGTACATATAAATAAATTTTCCTGATAAGTAAGACTAACACATTTTGAATAAACTGAGAATGTGCAGTGCAGCCTCTGTATTGCTAATTTTATGAATTTTTTCCACTGTGTTCAAATCATGAACTCTCACCCGCTCTGAGATCAGCAAGTAAGCTCAATTTAAAATTTATAGCTACTAAGAATGAGGTTTATACAGAGCTGAACTTTTACCAGCATTCCCACATGCTCTCACCATTTAAAACATCTCAGGTGTGCATGTTAATGTAATCTCAATATGAAGAAGGAATAATCATGGTAAAATTTTAAGCAAGGAACTGTCTTTTCTCCATTTTCCCATTCACTCTCCTTTACAAAGAGGCTTCAAAAGCAAGCGTTTCAATTTTTATTACTTTAAATTCCATCGCAGTATTATCCTCTTAAACTCAGGTTTTCTCTAAACTAACATCTTTTGTCAGAATATCAACATACAGTATTCTTTGATTAACACTGGTGTTGGAACAATCAAAGTCAACAAACCCTTAACTTTCAGTATTACAGACTTGGAGCACTTAAAATTCAGAAGCATGAGAACCCTAGATTATTAAAATCAGTATACTGCAAGGGATTTCTGTAAAATAAACGATGAGAAAATTCATCAGTTTTACATATCAAATGAATACTTCTATTTTTACAGAGTTCCTTTCTTCATATGAAGTGCCCTTTCATACAACTGGACTCAAATACTAAAAATGCATCCTTTATTTTCTTCCAATTTACAATTAAATAGAAAAAAAAAGAACTTGTAAACTTTTTCACAGAAAGTACAAAATAATTAGGGTTGGAAGGCATCACTGAAGATTGCCTAGTCCAATCCCTCTGGTCAAAGCAGGATTGTCTACAGCAGGTTGCCTGCAACTGTCCACTCAGTTTTTGACTGTGTCCAAAGACAGAGACACCACAACTTTCCTGGGCAAGCTGTTCCAGTATTCAACTAACCTTTCAGAAAAAAATATTGTTCATGACCTGAGCACTCTCCAGAACAACTCTAACATCAGACAGATGTGTGCTTTCAGTTTTTTTACTCTTTACACATTTCTTACACTACCTGTGAACCAAGTTTTCTGTAGAGTTCTGAAAACAAAGCAGCATCTGCTTCCCTTCTTTGTCGCACAACTATTAAAAGAAAAAAAAATAGATTTAAAATTTGAAAGAAGTATAATACTTATTTCTAACATTATTATTTGTGGTAAATCAGCAAGTCTACCCCAGAAAGCTTACTGATGATGAACAGCTTCATTCTATTTCTCAAACATTTTGCCTATTTTCATGTTATCTGCATTCCAGTCCTGGAAATTCTTGCATCAGAAGCAATTCAATGTAAATACCTGTTTTTCTTAGAGCAATCAAAATATACACCTTCTAAATAAGTGCCCTTTTAAAGTCTAGTCTGCCATATAGTAGGTTTAGAGACTTAAGGGACATAACCAAAAGCATAAATGTGTTAAAGAATGCTATAAAAAATATGTGTAATTGCTCACAAAACTAAGTGTAATTGTGTCTATATTAGGCAATAAAAGCAGGAAAAAATATTAGTAATGCTACTCACTCCAAGTCAAGCAGAATTCCAAGGTCATGCAACTCATATATTACAAAAAATAACAGTCTCAATCAATGCCAGTTACATAACACAAGTATTTTCTCAGGGGAAAAACATCTTCAAACTAACATTTCTTCAGAAAAGCTACTTTACGTCAGAAGAGCCATGTTAAGAAAAACAAGGAGACAAAAAACATCTGAAGAAACTTTAGCGATAAGAAAAATAGCTGTTAAATGTTAGATATGTTAATTAGCATCAAAAGCCACTGCTTCGTACACTTTGCCAGCTAAGTAATTTCCTATATGGTACTTCCAAGATAAATGTAAGGTTAGAAGGATGTATCTAATCTCTTGTTACATGACAACTTCCATCAGCCTACAAGTTGAAGTTGGGAAGAAGGAAGATGAGGGAGATAGCTCTCTTCAAAAGTTCTGGCAACAGGCCCAAAGAATATGCTGCACTGTCTAGAACTAACCAAAGCATGTAGAAACTCATCATGCAGAAAGTGTATATTGCAGATTCCAGTGTTTCAGAGTTGTAGCTAGAGGAATTCTGATGGTCTTATTTGCCTATTAGCAAGACACAGAAGCCCTGCATTAGCAAAAACTACAAGTGGACCTTAAAACAGTTACAGCCACTGACATCAGTTACCCTAATTCAATTCAATCTCCCTGACTGAATACTCAAAGCCCAAATATGAAGCTTTAATTTAACTAGCAGACTTCAAGTAATTGTTTCTGGACATGCTACTGTATAGCAGACAATCTGCTGAAAGCAGTATTTGTCTTTTCAAGAAGAATGCATCACATCCTCTTTGGATTCACACAGTGTGACACTTGACTTGGAGCAGCACAGAGCCCAAAGGAATGGAACCACAACATAACTTATGAAATCATAGTCTATTATTTTGGTTTTGAGAAGGTGGTTGCCGAAAACTTATAGAGAAACTGAAGTCAAGAAATATTAGGTAAGTCACAACCAATTCCATCAAGTCCCAGGATACTCATTCAGCAAGTTTCACACAGGTGTTCATGAAGTTAATTGTGCCAACATGTAATATTTCTGAAGTGTACATCTCAAAAATATCTTCCAAAAAAACCTACTAATTCATAAATTCTGAGTACTATTAAAGTGAAAGGAGTACAATATTAATTGGTTTTTATTTTCATAGTGGCTGAGATACAAAGTAAATGGCAAGGAAAGTCTAAGATGAGCATTCAGAAAAATCTAAGTTGTAAATACAAATAGCCACCCAGGAATATTCACTAGAGTATTACTGGAATTTGCATCGTGACATTTTCAGGAGGTAAGCATTGATAACAGATTAGATGACTATCTGTGAGGCAGAGCTGTCACATTTTCAGAGAAATAAACTGATCAAATAACTTCATGAAGAACCTCCTATTTCTAAGAAAGGAACAAAGATGCACTTACGTTCTTTCTTGATTTTCTCCGCTACAAGAAATTCATCACGCTCAACGGTGGGAGCAAAATTGCTTCCAATAACTCTCACTGCATACTGAAACTGCTGGGCTGCATCAGCTGGAAGAAAAAAATGAAAACTCTTTCTGTTAAGCAGAACACCAAAGTTTTATGAAGACAAATAAAGAAGTTAAGACATGAGATTACACTGCTATGTCTGAATCCAGTATAAATGTACCTCGCTTAGATGTGATGTTATACCATAATTCTTAGACACACTTCTAACCAGGTGGCAGTAAAACTCAGTTTACCATAGTATCAATGCTATACTTCAAACACAACTAAGTATACACACTCCACAAAACAACTGCACTGAAATTTGTGAAAAAGCCTTTCCTATTCCATGCTGATGGAAGAGACACTTAGCCTACCCAGTTTTTTCAGAGAGCATTTGCATGCTTGAGCTGGCTCTGCCCATCCCCACAGACAGAAACGCTGTGGGACTTGACACAGAGTCACACAATTCAGTTTACACACAGGAGGAATACAGATGTGTTCACCAGGCACACTCTCATCCCAAGCAGCAAAACTGGATTATCCTATCTGTGGATCTTCACTCAGATAGCCACAACAGTGCTTTTGTCAGATTGCATCTTATTTTTAGGTTTGGTTTCGTTTATAAAACAATTTGCACTGTTTCACCCTTAGGTTCAAAGCCCACTCAGAGATATCAGCATCACATCCCAATGCATAATGTGGACATTAATACAGAGGTCACAACTTAGTGACCTCCCTCCACTGCTCCTTCCTCATGCAATAACTCTGTTTTTATTATCGTTGCTTAGCAGTACAATTTAAGTGCAAGTTCTCTTTCTTTCCAGGAAGATTAACACTCTGGTAACACAAAGATAGGGTCAGTTCAGTATTACTGTCTTCACAGCATAGTCAGGCTCCCATTTATTGACCTGAAAAAGCTAACAAGCAAATAACCCTACAGACATGTCAAATGCCCTTACAAAATGTCAGATACATTTCTACTCCTTATACTGAAGCAACTGTAATAACACGAGGGGGAAAGGTACATAAGAAAATATAGAAGTGAGTTAGTCAGCTACCTGAATCCTTTCACTTCAGGAAAAAAAAAAAAAAAAGGCCCAAACAAAACAAAAAACTAAGCAATTCTGCATATTGTCTGTTCTGTATATAACAATTATCTGTGCAAGTGCATCATATCCTCACGTGTTATTTAGTCCATTAAGCAGTCAACTTTCAGAGAAAATCACAGAGTAACACAGCAATGGTTCAGCCAAGGAAAAAACAAGGATGCTGGCCAAGACAAATATGTACTAAAGGAACAGAAAAATGAAATAAGGTAAAGGACCACCAGAAGCAGAAATACTCAAAGCATTTATCATCCCTAAAATTCACTAATATTTACAATTAAAAAAAAAGTCAGCTGGGAAATACTAGGAGTCAATTATTGACTAAATGCATTAAAAACTCCAGAAATTTATGGAAAGAAGAAATTTGAAATCATTATGTGCTAGATTGTTTTTTAATGCCCCACATTCATTTTGAATGTCTATTTTTTACTGTCTTGTAATATGTCACCCACTGGTCCTACTCTGTTAGAACACATCTGTAGAACAGCTAACATTAACTAGTTCATAGAAAGTACTACCTCACACAATCAGGAAAACAGTTTGCTCAGACAAAATCTTTAACATTTAACAGTATTTGGCAGTATCGGCCTACAGAAGAAGCAAGAGTATTGTTTCTACTGTCAGAAAAGAAAATGCCAACATTCAGACTACATATCTCTACAACTTAAATGCCTCCCAGAAACAATAGTTCTACTGTTAGACTAAGCAACATTTCAATTGCAACAAGGACTTGAAGACAGAACATAAAAATTTAAGAGTCCAGTTACTGATGAACCAGGTGTGAAGAGTTAAGTATGAGGAATTACTTCTGCTCAATTCTTAAGTGTAATGCATGTCATTACAGAACTCGAGATTCCAAAAAGTATTCTGCATGGTCAACTAAAGTCAGATAACTAAAGTTATCTCAAACAATATATGTTCCATTAATTGCTTAACTGTGTACCTAGCAGCAGATCAGCAAGGGGAAAGTTCTTCCTGTAACGGGGAACTTTTAAGAAAGATACATAACCTATAACAACCTTCTATTTCAATATCAACCATAGGAAGACTAGTTAAAGCACTGAAACTTAGTATTTTCCATACTGCCCTAACAAGGCATCTGAGAAAGATGTCTAGTTGAAAGACTAGAACTCCATCCAACAAATCCTGATTTTTAAACCTGTCACACCACTGGTGAGCATGTAACAAAGTTATCTGCTCTTTACACATACAGATTTGCACTGGCAATTCAACAGCTTCATAGCAAGACTGGTTTCCTATTACATTTAATTCAGATTTTCATGTTTTATTCATATCAAGTCCAGTTTCTCTTTGTAAAAAAAAATTTCTTTGCTATGTTTCCTCAGATTATTTTTTATGAATCTATAAAATAATTTCAGTACCTAAAGTGATTAAACACAACTTAATATGGACATCTGCCAGTACAATAAAAACTCACATAGCTTGTCACTGAGGGGCACATTTAGTTGCTTCTCTCCTGAAAGAACAATCATTATAACAGCAGATGGACTTAAAATACAGCCATTTATTTGAACATCCTTCATCAAAAAATTATCACAGCATGACTGTCATGTAACAGGAAGCTCAATATACCTGATGCATGAAACAGATGCAACTGTTTGTGGGGTAAAGGCAGGAAAACAACATTGACCATGACTTGCTTTCCTGAGGTCGGATCAGAGCAGTGAATGCAGATAGATACAGCCACTTCTCCTCAGACCATATCCCTTAAGTAATACACACACAATTAATGATACTGATAAGCAGCCACACAGCTGAACAGAGAACTTTCACTTATGAATCACAACAAAAAAAACCCAATAGTTTTTTTTAAAACCCTCTCCTTTAAGTAAAGCAATCTAACAATCCTTCAAAGATCTACACTCCACACAGTCATTCAGACTTTCCTATGCACAGTGCAGTATTAGAAGTGAACTATTCCAAAAGGCAGATAACAGTATTTTAAAGCTGCAGAAAGTACAAGTGTGGCATATGAAAAAAATATAGAAGCAATGCACAGAAACAATTTGTTTGTAAAGAAATCAAGGAGAAAAAGGACAAAAGATAAAACTTAAAAGTTCAAGACATGAACAGAAAATCAGCCAATTCCAAGAAGTCAGCATTTCAGAGGAAATATTTCTTGCTGAAATTCAGCAAGACTTTTGCTATAAAGAAGTTTCTAATTACTTATAATTTTAGGAAGTGAACTGAAATTCATTTCACACTCTTATACATTTCTTTAAACAAGGTTTGTTATAGTCAATTGAAGTTTCCAGAAGGGGGTGGGAGTGAACTTCTGAAAAAACTAAGTAGTAATTGAAACTGTTTTTCCAAACATTAATGTATCATGATTGTGAGAAACCTTGTTTCCCGGAAAGACAACATTTCATTATTTTAATCTGCCTGTAAACATAATTTCTAAACTATAGGACCATTCTAAAGAAAGCTTAGCTAAACTAAACAATAATCACTTTCTTTCTTGAAAGACTACAAAGATTAGCAAACTCTCTCCACTCTTTTTCCAATTAGCTGTATGTCATCCCAGACAACAGTTTTGCTTAAATCCAGATGCAAAATTACTGTAAAACAATTACACTCTAAACTGCATTCAGTGGTGTAGGGGTGGCACTGACCAGCTATCAACTATTGCTGCAAACTACTCTGATACAGATGCTGCCAAAAAAACACACTGAAGGAAAAAACCCTACAAATTTTCTTTCCTGTAACAAAGTGTTTGCCAAACGCCTAAAGTGTTATTGTTGCAAAACTAAGCTTGGAAGAAAAGCTGTAAAACTCTTCACCTCCTCACATACACCACGAGCAAATATCGTGCTTGTCACTACAGTAACGCTGCTGTATCTCCTCTGTTTTACCTATATGAGAAGTTCTACATCACTACGAAGTATTACCTGGGGAAAAACACAATTGCATTTAACATGTCATATACTGATAAGCTTAAAATACTTGTCTGAAATGCCATTAGTGTTTCTATTTTTTTATTGACGAGAATTTACACACATTGTAAGCAGAACTGATTGTTCCTGACACTGGGTTTGAAAAGTGCAATTTTAGGACCAGTTCAGTTATGACATGCAAGGTGCAGCACCTGGGTTGAGGCAAACTCAGACATGAGTGTATAGACTGGCAGAACTCATTGAGAGCAGCCTTCCAAAGAAGGACTTGAAAGTTCTCATGGATGAAAAGCTGGACATGAGCCAGCAATGTGTGTTCACAGCCCCAAAGGCCCAAACACATCCTGTGCTGCATCAAAGGCAGCATGGCCAGCAGGTCAAGAGAGGTGGTTCTGCCCCTCTACTCTGCTCTTGTGAGACCCCACCTGGAGTCCTGCATCCAGCTCTGGGGTGCCCAGCACAAGAATGGACCTGTCAGAGCAGGTCCAGAGAAGAGGGCCACAAAGAAGATCAGAGGGATGGAGCACCTCTCTTATGAAGATAAGCTGAGAGAGCTGGGGTTGTTCAGTTGGAAAAGAAAAGGCTCCAAGCAGAGACATTTCAGTATTTAAAGGGGGTTATAAAAAAAGAGGTAGAGCAACTTTCCACACAAGTAGTAATAGGACAAAGGGGAACGATTTTAAACTAAAAGAGGAGACATTTAGATGAGATGCTAGGATGAAACTCCTTATTGCGAGGGTGATCAGACACTGCAACAGATTGCCCAGATTCTGTGAAGTATTCCTGAAAAAAAATTAATTTTGCATGTCTTCTGATTTAGTCAACTACCTTAACCTTCTCTTTTGTTTATGCAAGTTTTTAGTTGAAGTATTTTAAGTTTATTGTTAATTAACTGTTTTCCTAGTCTCCAAACTCCTTTCCCATGAAGGAAAAAGACTCAAAAAATGACAAAACCACAAAATAAAGCCCAAGCTGCACACACTCCCATGTCTTTCCTTACTTAGAAGTTGTCCATAAACTTTGAAGCACAGCACAGAAAACACAACTATTCTTTAATTCTGTTAATACTGTTGGCTCTTGTACTGTCAGTAAACAGATTTATTTGAAGGATGTTCCACTGGACTATCAGCAACTTGGTCACACAATCTTCTCAGGACTTGCCTTCACTGTGAATTTTTGCCTACTTTATCAACTTGCATTTGCTCTATTATTAGCATGAATAAAATGCCTTCCACATCACCTTTTGAATGAACTCTAGGCTTTCCCCATAGCCATAAAATTTTGAATTCTGAACTGTTGGAATGGATGTTAAAAACCCCAAATCAAACAGCAATAACAAAACTACCACTGCCATTACAGAGATGAAATTAAGGCCATAGTATGGACTTCAGGTAGCAAACTGCTCTCTGAAGACTGAAATACTACATTCTGGAGTGTGCACACATCCCATAGTACTTAGGCACACAAAAGTCTTTTTAGGATTCAAAACCAAATAGATTTAGCTTGAATATTTACAGCAATACCATTTGTTTCCATTGGAGGCACTAAGAGTTCTTACAGCGACAACTTTGCAGACAGTCTCTAAGATTACTAGGAGGTTTCTGAAAGACAGCTAAGAACAAGAAGTTCTTTGTCAGAAGGATTAAAATCACTGTTCAAAGAGAGGCAACACTGTATAACTGCTGGAGCCCACAGAGGGGAGAAAAAAATTATAGAAATTTTTGCACAGGTAGGAAAGCTCTCTCTGCAAGATCAGGTTTAATTGTAAAAGTGAGGTGGATAGCCTGGATAAACACAGGAGATTGATAATACAAAACCAGCACACTAGTTCTTAGATGCTGAGAGGACATGAGGAAGAGAGAGGTCAGAACAGGTCCAACTGCAGGTGCAGAGGCCACCAACTAAGCGCAGTAGGTGACTGCAGATACATGGCACTGTGGAAAGCTTTAAGCCCTTCCTTGATAATTGGCTAAAGCACAGGAGCAAAGAGCTTTCAAACCTCTGTCCTTAAAAGAAAAAAAATACTGAGGTAGATAGTGGTTTTTTAAACAAAATACAGAGTTCTTCCACATAACTCAGCAGATCTCGTAATGAATTTCTCAGAGGTGAAGCTACTTGCAAAAAAACCTCAGCAACTAGGCCTATTCAGCTGACTGGTTCTGGAAACAAAGCAAATAATCTACTTGGTGGGTGGTCTCAAAAAGGGGGAAGAGAGAGAGGACAGCTCCACTATGGAGAGCCTCTAAAGTCACATTCCATCAAAGCAAAAATTCACTTCAACATAAATCTTTAACAAGTGGAGAAGGTGGAGGCCTTCTGAGGCCGTCACGGGCAAAAGAGAAAACAATCTTTGATGGAGAGTTTACAGAGGACTTAAGGCATGGGATTGCACAGTGTAGACACGGATGCAGAGTAAGCCCAGGTAAGCCCTAAGTGCACTTTTATCAGACAGACATTATAGAAACAGAACCCTTCAGCTCCTCCTGAAGCCATAGCTTCCTCACAAACATAACACCACAAAAGTGCTGAGAAAGAACACAGCCAGGTAGAACAAAAATTCTGAAGTACTAACTCAGGGAACACACAGGCAGGAACAACCATTAGACCATTAAACCTCAACTCTTTTATATTATTTACCCATTAAATTTCACCCAATTACATCAGTACCTTGTATTTCAAATTCACAGCAAGCAAACTACAGAAAAGGTTAAAGACGGATGTTTTCAGAGTCTTATTATGCAAGTCCACTAAAATTTTTTCTACTAAATTTAAAGGTCTCCTAAGTATCTAAGGTTTCTTTCCCTTAAACTCTGTACAAGTAATTGAACATCACAAATTACTTGCCAAAGATTAAACTGATAATACTTGTAAAGTTTGCTTCAAAAAAGAGAATGTGTATATACAAAGCAGCCTACCTTCGTCAGTACACAAGGAGGGGAGAAGCTGCACATAGACCACCGACCACACACAAATACCTTACTTCAAATTTATTTTGTGCTGAAAGAAAGTTGAGTTACAAGCCTGAAAAACAGCAAGATGCTAAGTAACTTGTCTGATGGGTTCCTTACCACGTAGGGATATATGCATTTCCTCAACACAGAGTATGCCAGTACTAACAAAATTCCCTTATTGTCTTTATTTATTCCCTGTACTCCCACTGGTTTCTATGTCCAAACACCATACACATCTTTCATGACTGAGACTACCAAAGACCTTTTGATTTATTGGCCTCTATGCACTTTAAATCAACAGCTGAGCTAACATATGTACTACAGTTGACTACTTCAAGAGAAGTCCTATGTTAGAAGGGTGAGATTTCAGTGCTAGAGTCCCTCCTAACACAGGAATAAAGAGAAGGGAAAGGATGGGCTTCCTATCTGTCACATGCACAAAAACACGGGTGATAAATCTGACAGACAACTCTTTTTTTTTTCCTTTTTTTAAATTGTTACTTAAAGTTGTATGTCCCTCAAGTAGCCCCTCAAGGGCTACAGGTTGCATGCAGCAACTTACTGTGATTTTGGGCAAAATTACCCCTTTCATTAGTCACACACAAGTTAAATTAATAGAATCCCAACACACAGGAACAGGTTCAACATTTACTATAAAAAAGACAAAAATCAGAGTTCTCTCGCATGTTTTTCCACGTATTGCTTGCAAATAAAATTATTATTCCAGTCAGGAGACACTGAGATGTACAGAAACTATGGCTTCAAAAAGAAGCTTGATCCTCAGTTGCTAGAAGTGAACCACCTCTCCTCAACACTCAGACCTCAACTGACAAACAGAAGTTTCCATTTCTGTTCTCATGTTCTTTTGTAAGTAGCACAGACGCAAATAAGATGCTATCAAGAAACAAGTTTAGATTGAGTTTAGGTTGCACTCCCTTCCAAACCTAAGAAAACAGAGTCACCGAGAAAAATTGGTTTCACCGAGAAAAATTGGTTTCACCGAGAAAACAGAATTAGGCAATATAGAAATAATGTCCTCAAAAAGGCATCCACTACTCCAATAAAGGAAGACAATCTATTTTAAATTTTTTTTTCCTTTGTGGAAGTAGGACTAGCACGATAATTTGAGATTTATGGTAGTAAATATCTGAAGTGTTCTTAAACAAGAACATATACCAATTTTATCAGGAAAAAAAAATTTCCAAAGTATGTTAAAAGCAAGAAACAGCTTTAAAAGTAGAGGTATAAGAGCACCTTAGAATTATACACTGATGTGAAATCAGTTGCTAAAAGAAACGTGGTTACATAAGAACATAAGACATATTAAACAGTTTAGAATTCACCATTGATTTGGTGGAGATAGGGGAAGAGCAGAAACTTACCACATCCTAATAAAATCTCACATTAGGAATTCCTGTCACTGAAATATTATAGATTCTGGAAAAGGAAAATTTATGGCCTTGCAGAAGATTTAAAAATGCAATGGAAAGGGAAAATATTTTGAAAAACCAAACACAGTAATCAAGAGCTGTTGGTCATAGAATCATTTTGATCAAAGATGATCTTAGAGTTCAATGGACCAACAGTGTGTTTCTGTGAAGGAGTCCCTATTCACCTAGTTCAGTGAAGACAATTCTTCTTCCAAGGTTCTCAGATGAAACACAGAATTGGAAAATGATTTGGTTTTGAAGGGACCTTCAAAGACCATTAATCCACTCCCCCTGTCATAGGCAGGGACATCTTTCACTACACCAGGTTGCACAAAGGCCTGCCCAACCTGGCTTTGAATTCTTCCAGGCATACACAACTTCTCTGCGCAAGTTGTTCCAGTGTCTCACAACACTCATTGTTAAAAATTTCTTCCTTGTGTGCAATCTAAACCTACCATATAAGCCATTACCCCTTGCTCTGTCACTTTAGGCCTTGGTAAAAAGTCTATCTTCCTTATAAGCATTTCTAAGAACTGAAAGGCCACAATAAGATCTCCACAGAGCCTTTTCTTCAGGCTGAACAACCCTAACCCTCTCAGACTTTCTCTGTAGGAGAGGTGTTCCATCCCTCTGACCATTTTCATGGTCCTCCTCTGGACCTGCTCTAACAGGTCCATCTCCTTCTTCCGCGGAGGACCCCAGAGCTGAACACAGGACTGCAGATGGGGTCTCACAAAAGCAGACAGGAGGCAGGAGAATCACCTCCCTCAACCTGCTGCTCGTGCTTCTTTTTTAAGGAGTTCGGGATATAGTTGGATTTGTAGGATCCACACTGCCGGCTCACATCGAATTTTTCATTAGTCCCCCAAGTCCTTCTCTGCAGAGCTGCTCTTGCTCCATTCATTCCCCATTCTGCACTGACATTGGGAATTGCCTGGACCCAGGTGCAGGATCTTGCACTTGGCTTTGTTGAACCTTGAAGTTCACATGGGCCCAAGTCTCTCAAGGTTTGCATGGCAACTCTTTCCTCCAGCATATCAGCTGAACCGCTCAGCTTGGTGGTACCTGCAGATCTTCTGAGGGCATACTCAATACCACTGCCTATGCTATCGATAAAGATATTGATCAGCATCAGTCCCAATACCTTTGAGGGACACCACTTTCTACTGATCTTTGTTTTGACACCAAGACATTGACTACACCTCTTTAGATGTGGCCATCCTACTGGTTCCCCATCCATCAAACAGTTCATCCGTTAGACTCCTATCTTTCTAGCTCAAGAGACAGGGATGGGGTGTGAGATCACGATGTGCTGTCTGCAGTAGACAGAAACAAAGTTTGAGAGACAGGTATATTTGTACCTCGCTACTCACTTTCTAGATTTCTAAGATAGCAGTAATTCACACATAGGCCACATTTTAGTCATTTTGAACCTAATTCTTTACAATAGATCAATGCTCAAAATTATTAGTTACTGCCATGAAAATAGCTAAAGGTAACCAGAGGGACTTGTCAGAAGAGAGTGGCATGGAGGGGAAAACTACATAAGAGACTTGACAGCTAATGCTAATGAGGGAGACAGTCATCTCTCATACAAGAAAACCGACATAATAGAAGCTTTTGCATGAATTTGTCTAGTGAGCAATGTTTATAAAAACAGCAGCTTAAAAAAGAGACTCAGCAGATGCACCTCCTCCTTTCCACCCTCTGACTGCTTACTAAAAACAGTCTTTGCCTTGACTGCAAGGGAGTCAACACAGGCAAGAGATTCATTTCCTTGCTGGAGGACCACAGCAGCATCATGACACAGAGGACCTGTAGAGGACCCGGCGCACGCCAGTGCCTCCACTCGAACAGCCACCGGCGGAGGTTCCTCACCGTGCACACGAGCCCCCTTTCGCCCCACACCGCCGGGCAGGGGTGCCCTGCTCCCCGAGGAGGACAGCGCCCTGAGCAGCCGGCCAAGCGCTCCGGGGGAGGAGGAGGAGGAGGACGCGAAGCCGCCGCAAGCCGGCTCTCGCCGGAGGGCGCCGGCTCACGGGGCCTCTGCCGTGCCCGGCCGGCAGCTCTGCACCGCCCGGGCTGCCGACCCTCCCCGTCGGGGGGGAGAGAGGGCCGGCACCGCTCCAGCCCCGCCGGGGCAGCTCCCGCCCCCGCCCGCGGGCTCCGAGCGCCGCCGGCGCGGGAATGGCGGGGGGACGCCGTTACCTTCGCTCTTGCCCAGGATGCGGCAGCAGAGGTTCTGCAGCAGAACGTTGGGGGATTTTTGGTCCGGAGTCGCCATCGCCGCGCGGGAGGCAGGAGGAGGTGCGGGGCAGAGGGAGCGGGCGGCAGGGCCGGAGGCACGGCGGAACGGCGGAGGGAAGTAGGGAGAGAGGCGAGGACGCGCCGCCCGCTCGGCAGCGCAGGGACCCGGCGACACCTCCCGTTCCTGCCGCCGCCTACGGCGCCATTTTAACGGGACCCGCCGAACGCCGCAGCGGCGGCCACAAAGCCCACAATGCCCCGCGCGCCCGGAGCGCTCCGCGCGGCGGTTCCGGGGCAGGCACCGCCCAGGAACGTCCCCCGAATTCCCCGGAATGGAAGTAGAGCGTTCCCGTTCTGCAACATCTTTCCGTTCTTGGAAAACGCCCTCTCACCCGTCCCTCAAAAACTCTGATGTCACATTCCATCAAAGCAAAAATTCACTTCAACGTAAAGCTTTAACAAGTGGAGAAGGTGGAGGCCTTCTGAGGCCGTCACGGGCAAAAGAGAAAACAATCCTTGGTGAAGGGTTTACAGAGGACTTAAAGCATGGAATTGCACAGTGTAGACACGGATGCAGAGTAAGCCCAGGTAAGCCCTAAGTGCACTTTTATCAGACAGACATTATAGAAATAGAACCCTTCAGCTCCTCCTAAAGCCATAGCTTCCTCACAAACATAACACCACAAAAGTGCTGAGAAAGAACACAGCCAGGTAGAACAAAAATTCTGAAATACAAACTCAGGGAACGAACCACCATTAGACTGTCGAACCTCGACTCCTTTCTATTATTAAATTTCACCCAATTACATCAGTACCTTGTATTTCACATTCACAGCTGGCTAACTATAGAAAAGGTTGAAGATGGATGTTTGTTTTCAGCTTCTTATTATGCATCTTTACTAGGAATTTCCCAACTAAATTTAAAAGTCTCTTAAGTATATAAGGATTTTCCCCCCAACTCTGCAGAAGTAACTGAACATCATAAATTACTTCGGGGGAGATCAGACTCGTGTATTCCCCCTCAGAGCAGAACAAGCCCTGAAGTGGCTACACTTGCTGTGATTTACTGCCCTGGGGAGTCGAGGCTCGTTGGTGGCTTTTCCACACGAAAGTAGTTACGAATCAGTGCAGATCTGGAAAAATGTTGAAGATCCTCGAGCCACATCTCCCCACACTGCTCAGCCATGCACCTGAGTGTCCCCAGTCCCTGGGGCTCCAGCCACGGGGCAGTGTGGGCAGCACGCTCATGGCTGGCCTGCGCTCCTCTCCCTGACCTGCTCCTCAGGCTTGTCACCCCCTAACACAGACACTGACGTTCCAAGTTGTCTGTCTTCCATCTCTTCACTAAATTCTTGCTTGTCTGCCCAAAATACATACTTAGGGAATAATTATTCTTCCTGTGGTGCTGGAGCTCTGTGTAATCCATCTCTACTCTGTCCTGTAAGAGATGATTTGAGACACTGCAACAGCAGCCAGGTGCACCAGGGGCTTGGTGCACCACTGGCTGTAAAATTAATTCCTGCTGTGCAACACATGGCTTTCTGGCAGCCCCTGTTGGCTTCATTATCTCTGTGCAGCTGCAATTTTGTGTGTATTCCTTCTACGGGCACATACATGCGTTTTTTCATTATGGGAACATTATAGATGTAAACAACAGCTCGTCACTAGCACTACTGCTAGAAACAAATCACAGTGGCAAGCCAAGAACTGAAACACATTGGGAATGTATGAGTTGTTGTTACTTGGGATACTGTAGTAGAACCATCATAGTCTCGTTACTTACATTAGCTCTTCAAATCTTAGTCATACATTCTTTTGAGAGGTAAGAGAGGACCCAAAACTAACAAAGTTATTAGAACTTTATCCCAGGTGAATAAGGGAGATTGTAAGCTGCGTCTCCAATAATCCTGAAAAAAGACTTCAAAGATGGTGTGACTTTTTTCTTTGTACTGAGCAACAGAATTTCTCTTCCATTTTCCATCCAAAGCAAACACAGTTGCCCTACAAAGACCCAGTGACTCACTACTGCTGATGGTCATTTAGGATTTAGATTCCATCATGGAAGGTGTCAATCTATCAAGTAGCAAATATGGTTGCTCACATGAGAAAAGAAAAAAAACAACCCAAACAAAAAGCCCCAGAACTTTGTCAATTATATCTGGAAGTGGTGTTCCTTTATAGAACCTTTACATTCCAAGGGAATCCAGTCACTCACAAATATCCTGTTACTGCTTTTAAGTGGTTATGACTAAGTCTTTCTAGTCATTTTAACTATGGCAATTGTGTCACCATTCTGAAATCAGAACACATTATGGAGCAGCACAATGAGAACATGCCATTGAAATGTGTCATTCATGCCTCCCGCAAGCAGAAGCACATTTATGAACCTGAGCTTTTCTATTTCAGCACAACCACATCCTATGTTACGCTTCTGAAGTACTGTAATAGCCAACCATTCTGTTACACTGCTGGGAATGTATTCCTTCATTTATAGCCTCTTTTTCCTAATGCAGTTAGTAATTCCTAATGCAGTTACTCTATGTGTCCGTGTCTCCTCACAACTGTTGGATCTTTTCACCAATTTTAAACAAATTTAGCGGAAGGATAGAGTTCTTAAGAATATTAAAATTAAGAATATTAAAATTAAAAATTTTACAGAATTCAGTGGCTGCGAGTCCTAAGGCCCTAGTCAGTGCTCCCTTGAAAAGAAGGGTAATGAGAACTTAGTTCTCCCAGTTGTGTTTGCTATTAGCAAACCAGCTGACCAGTATGCACACCCTGCACTGGTGGGTATATACCTTAGCTCTGAGCTGCCTACAGTGCCAGCTACTTCTTACCCAGCCTGATTGATGGATGATGCAGAAACTAAAGGTGTAAGGGACAGAGAACTCTGGAAATAATGCAGAAAGTAGTCAGAAAGAGACAGGAGGGATGTAAATTCATGGAAAGTAACAGAAACTTAAGTTTCATTAGTTTTATGGCTCACAGATCTCCTTGCTTTTTCCTCAATGGAAAGAATTAATCCTGCAATCGTGTTTAAAAATGCTAATTCCGATAAGGCAGTTTGCTGGCACATGCAGCTTATTATACAGTACAGCTATGATCACTTAAATCATCTTAAAAATCTCACTGAAAAACAAGAAAGAAAAAATATAAACTATTTTCTTACTGTGTAGCTATAAGCCTAGTTCGTCTTGCTTTTTGGTCTCTCAGCATTGGACAATTAAAAAAATTAGTTGCTGTTCTGATTTTCATAGTACAGAAAGTTCATCATTTAGCCTAGTAAAATGTGTGCTTGACAGTGTCTTACAAAGAAATCGGTTCATCCATAGGAGGTTAAAGAGATCTGTGTTCAGAACTGCTACTTAAAGATCATATTTCTGATAGCAAACAGTGTTATAACAGAAGAACGTGCAATGAGATCCAGCAGGAGATGGAAGCTGAAGCTTGCCAAAATAAGGCTAGAAAAAAGTGATGGGTTTAATTCAATAAGGATATTCAATCCATAGAGAGAGATGTTTAAAAGCACGGCACTTTCTCCACATCTAAAACATTTTACATCAGGCTTCCATTACAGGCCAAGTGACCAGATGCAAACTGACACAGGAGCTACTGAGCTGTGTTCATATTCTCCACAAGATCAGTCTGGAGGGCATCATAGTCCCTTTTAGTCTTAAGCTGCCTAAATCTAAGCAATAATGCTAAGAGAAGATTCTTACCCTTACAAAAAAACCCAAGGGTTAATTGCTCTGGTTTTCTGAACTCCTTTTTGATTATGTCTACAGGGCACAATACCATAGATAGCTCTAGCTGTTCATGAGGCATTTGAAAATCAGTAAAGAATCATGCTAACACCTCCAGCGTTTCTCTGTGCTGGACAGACTTTTTTTAGGTGTCATATAACCAATGTCAAGAATTATAGTGGCTGGAGACAGTGAAGGATACTGTCTATGCCTTACTTAGCATATGGCAGCCCTCAAGGTACAGCAGCTGGGTCTCTTCTGGCTCCAGCACCACTTGGCTTCTGTACCTAAGCATATATTTTCCACACAGGCAACCCCATAATGGCCTAGAGCCCTGCTATGCTCAGTCTGTAGCAACAAAAGGTTGTTAAAGGTGCCCACAGATATAATTTTTGAAAGGCCATATGTTTTAGGCTGATGTTCTGTGACTTCCTTTCAGACAGATGTTGTCCCTGTGCACAAGTGGGGCTCAGATGAAGAGAGAGTTTGATCCAGTTTAATCCTCCTGCATGTGTTAGTTCTGCATTGCTGCCTGCTTGTTGTGACTTTCAATAATACCACCTCTCCATTTTCAAAACTCTTCACTTCATCTATTCTTTTGTTGACTGAGGAGCCTGAAGTGTGCTCCATAATGTCATATACCTACAGAAAGTCTACTGAATGGGTGTGTATATCAAAAAAGAAACTGTGTTTCCCAATACTTAAAAGATGCCAGAAACTATTGTTTAAAATATATAAGGGCAAAATAAGGACATTTTCATTTTTTTATTTTGGATTTTTTTTCAATATTTACAATAAAATAACAATTTTAGATCACAGAATCACAGGATGGGTAAGGTTGGAAGGGACCACAGTGGGTCATGCTCAAGCAAGTTCATCCTAGAGCACATTGCACAGGACTGTGTCCAGATGGTTCCTGGATATGTCCAGTGAGGGAGACTCCACAACCTCTCCAAACAACCTGTTCCAGTGCTTGGTCATGCACAGTAAAGAAGTTCTTCCTCATGTTCCAGTGGAACTTCCTGTGTTCCAGGTTTTGCCTCTTGTCCTATTGCTTGGCACCACCTGGAAGAGCCTGGCTCCATCCTTTGACACCCTCCCTTCAGACACTTACAAACATTGATGAGGTCCCCTCTCAGTCGTCTCTTCTCAAGGCTGAACAGGCCCAGCTCCCTTAGCTTTTCCTCATAAGAGAGACATTCCAGTCCCCTCATAATCTTTGTTGTCCTCTGCTGGACCCACACCAGGAGCTCTACATCCCTGTTGGACTGAGGAGCCCAGAACTGTGCATGGCATTCCAGATGTGGCCTAACCAGGGCTGAGTAGAGGGGCAGGAGTTAGATGAATAATACTGGCTATCTAGGTTAATAATACTAGCTATCATATAAACTGTAAGTAGTATTAATGTTTTGCATCTCAGAACAGTTGTCTTTTTTCTGGTAGTGCCTTGGCTGTCTGCTAAGTTTCATTTTTACCACTCCAGTACTTCTTAGTCATAAACAGGATTCCTTCCCAACATGAAGATACACAGACACATGCACACTGAAGCCCACTCAATATTAAATGATCTTGATCACACAGGAGTGGACAGCATTATACATAATTCTAAAGAACAGTATAGCTGCACCCAGCAAACAGGCATTCTAACAAGCTCAGTAAAACTGCCTGACATTTCCTTAGTTCTCGTGTTGTCTCTTGTATCACAGTCATGTTACATATATGGAACTTCAATAAAGAAATCACATCAAATCATCTTCTGCCAGAAAGTGATTCCACGAAAATGTTTTGCAAGAGCAGTTCTACTTTGTCAAAACTCCCTAAAATACTGTCAAAATATTTTTGAAAGTTAAAGCCACTTGATAACAACTATTTAATTTTAAAAAGCAGAGCAGTAATTTTGGAAGGGAGCCTGGAATGAAGCTCTGTAATAAAACAGAGTTAATGTTTACAAGTATATGTTTCATTTTGAACAGAACATCAGCTTTTCAATAGGACTTTTGGCCATATCTGGCTTCAGTGTTTTAGAGCAAAAGCTTTTGATCTTTCTCAGCCCTAGACCAAGGTGTGTGGCGGGAACCTATCAAAATAAGACATTGAATCAAAAAATGGCCTTAAAAAAACAATCAAAAAAGATGTACTAATATATTTGTAAGGAAATAATTTCTATAAATATATCTATAAATATCACTAGGCAAATGTAACTCATTCAATACATCATAAGTCAATAAGAAAGCTCTACAAAGCATTGCAATACTGTCTAAGCAGAAATAACAAAACAACTGGATGTTTTGTTTTGGGGTTGTTTTTTTTTTTAGTGTTATTTTATCTAATTTCACTGTAAAGCAATAACATTGGGATTGGGGCTTTTTAAGTATTATTTTAATAACCTTACTTTGTTTCCTCAATTCCTCAGGCACATATTTCTCACTCCAATAGCAACCTCACATCTGTGTGAGCTGAAAGCCTCAAAGTTCGAGTTTTTCCTCGAAGAAAGGAGGAAGAGACAGCAACCAGTTGGCAAAGGAGGAACCAATTCTCCCTGTGCTTTTGTTTTAAATGTCAAAAATATTCATAAACTGATAAGCAAATGTAATCTTATGATTGTATTTGAACTAACTATATTTAGGCAGTCTTCTGGCTGTGTACTCTTCAACGAGTCAGTCTGAAGATTTCGCTCTGTAATGCTTTTTAATTGATTTTTCTGCTCTCCTCTCAGTGTTTGGAGAGTTTATCCTGATGCTCATTTTTTCCTTTCCAATTAACTAGTCAAGAAAATGATGTACTAGCTCTGTCTCTCATTGTGTTAAATGTAAAGGGTAAACAGTTTTAAAAAAAGAAGGAAACATTTTCATTTTCTTTCCTGCAGGTTTATTTTGAGTATAGCAATTAGTCACTTCATAACAATGTATACCATACTTCCAGACAAAAATGACTGTCTAGGTAACAAGGTAACAATATCACCTCAAGAATACATCTTGAGCTTCATCTTTCTACAAATATTGGAAGAAAAATTGCTATTCACTTTAGTGAACTCTTCATATTCATGAAGCTGATCATCCATCTCCTAAAGTCCACTTCATATCAGCCTGAGCTTTTTTTCCGTTACAATTCTTGAAGATGACTGTTTTCATTCACACTATTAGGGGGAGTTTGTATATATTACTATATATTTGTAAGGAAAGATATAAAAAAAATTCAATCTGTAGCCTTCTTAGGAAAATAAGAACAATTCCTAGTGTTTCTGCTTGCCACATTCTAGCCTGATGTTTAATATCCCTTTTATCTACATTAGGGAATATGACATTTTTGTCTGTTTCCTGCATTAAACTATTGAATCATTTTTCTATGCCTGGTTAAAAAACTACCATATTCTGTTAAGCTAAGAGGTGCAATAAATTGGTCTAATAAAGTGACTTTTAGGGCCTGAATTTATAAAGGGATGTATGAGTATGTGCCCCCATAGCTGTTAAAAAATATTGTTGGGGTTTAGGCTTGTAAATGTTGGTGAATTCAAGCCTACATTACATGGTCCCAGATGCTCAGATTAGAGGAAGCTATAGAATTTCCAAGTACAGCTTATTATTACCACTGTTGAACTGCTAACAATAGAGGGACTCTAGACAAAAGGAGCAGCACTGGAGATGCAAAAATTTGCCAGTTCTTAGGTCTCTCATTTGGTTCCTACCTGCAGGAGCATTTCATTGTCCTGAGGAATGGTAGTTTTTCTGTTGGTAACTTCTTTTGTGTTATACTGTTCAAAGATTTCTTAAATATAATATCTGCTGGATTAGAAACTAATCTCAACACTTGCTCCCTCCTGAAAATCTGTAGCAGTTAAAAGCATATTCTAGGAGAATCAGGCTCCCGGAGGCAGACATAAATACACACAAGAGATACAATCAGGTAGTAACTGGAACCTTTGAGAATGAGGTTTGTTGACTCTGTTTCTTGGTTTTCCCCTGGGTGATTAGATCAGCTCTTAACTGAGAGCCTATGTAGCCATATCCTGTGTTTTCGTTTATAATAAGTCAGATAACACCTTCCAGCTCAGGATGTCTGTCCCTGCACAAATATTTTTAGTATTCTCTGAGGCAGAAAAGGGTTAGAATCCCCATTTTATACAGAATAAAGTACAGAATGTAGACAAGCACAGATGAAGCATTTTACCCAAGGTTATAAAGGAAATATCTGTCCAGTCAAGGAATGTAACCCAGATATTCTCTTTTTCTTATGCTTGAACTACAGAACCATCTTTCCTTCCTACTTGGAATGCTCTCAGTGTTTATAAATGCTGCAATTATCGCTTGACTGCTTTCTATTTAAAGACAGGGATATGTACTCAGCACTTCTCTGGAAGGCACATCAGCAGCATATATTTGTTATAAACAGATTATTTAGGTTTCTTAAACCTATTGAAGAAAGAAGTCTTTATTATCCTTCTAATGCCAATATGCAATTTAAAAGTCAGAAAACTCTCTTATTCTCAGTATAAGAAAAAATAGTGAGCTATTTTCAGATATATACTCCAGCTAATTTAGAAATAATAGCTTTTCTCATGAAGATTGGAATTCACTGGATTATGATTACAGCTATCACTATTGCTTTATGAGGGAGAGAGTGTAATAACAGTGGCATAATCTTTGTGTAAGTCTTCTAATAGTCTTGTTTAACAATATCTTTCTCCAAAATGAGTTGCTGGTAATCTGAAGAAATGAAATTTTCCCTTAGTTTCTGATTTCTTACATAACTGCATGGCAAGGATTATTGTACTGCCTTATAGAGACACTAAGAGACAACTAAATATGTGATCAAATAAGCAAACAAATCAGAATCCAGTCCAGGAAACTGTGTGGGTTCATTTCATTTGCCAGTCGCTTCCTCTGCTGGACAGAAACACAAGAGAAACCAGACAAAGCTGTTTATCAAACAGTTAAGATAGAAAACATCACAGTCCGCTTCACTGAATAGAGAAGGAATTTCAACAACAGATGTTACATGAGCTAATACTTAAAAAATCAGTTAGCTGAAAATCCTAAATTTTCCTGACCTGTCCAATATAATGTGAGGTGTCTAAATTCAGTTTGGGGCACTTAGGATTCCAGGTGCCTAGTTATATTTGCGTTAAGAGAAAAGTGGTCATGTTTAAGACAATGCGACAACACCAGTGCATTTATCTAGCTCATAGTCATTACCTCTGCTGCACTGGTGTTGACTCTAAAAGGTTAGGTAAGTAGGAGAAAATACACTATGGGCCAGGTAGTGCTGTTTACTTGGGATTGCAGCATTGCTCACATGTGAGCCCTACATGTTGCCTACTTCTACATGGAAAGCAGGGCATAGGGAGGAGGCTACTGGGTGCCCAGGGCTCGTTGCAGAATGGAGTTAGGGAAATCTGGAGGCTTGTCAGAAGTGACTCTGTGTGTTGTGTTGTATGTCAATGTAGTTATAATTCCAGATGACAGACTCCACATATCTTCATGTAAAATTAATATAATAAGGGAACTATCTATGTTAATAAGTATTGGCTCAGCTAATATATTGTGTGCATCTGGTAATTGTAAATTTTCTCTCATTTTAGTCCCCTATTCCATTTTAAGTATAAATTAATCATTGTTTGGAAATGGGCAAAGTTGTCCAGAAAAACCTAGCATTTTTAAAACTACAGCTCTCAGCTGGAAATGATGGTAAGAGCAAATAATCAGCAAACTCTGAATTTCTCATGTCTAAACCCAAGTTGGCCTTGTATAATGTAATTTAATAAAAAAAATGAGGTAATATGTCTGCATGGTAAGAACAAATTATAGACTGTTGGGAGACATGGCTCCTGGTGAGCTCTCTAGATTATATTTCTATCCGTGCTATCTTCAGAAGATGCAGCTGAACAACTGCAACCTGAGAACACAAGAGTACCAGAGCAGAAATGGGACAAGTAAAACAAATGCTGAGACACGACATTTGGTAAAACAAGCACGAGGATCTGAATATAATATTCTCTGCTGTGGAGAGCACAACAACACTAAAGCAAGTCAGAGCTCAAATTTGATCACACAGAGACTTTTTGTCTGTCTGGCATGGCAACTTATTGGTAAGCTGTGTTACAAACCTCCTGCTGCTGCTAGTCAGCACAAAACAGTAAAATTGGTAATGTTAATATTAGTTTTGTTATGAGGACGATGTCAGAAGAACACGAAAGCAGGTTTAGTTGGAGTATCCAGTTGAAGTTAACTGGCCAGCGGGTCGATCTTTTGGGTCTTCAAAAGACCTACGTGCAAAATGTCAGAGCTCTTTGTAGAAACCAGCGTTTGAAATCCATCCACATGCACGGCGCCGACGGCAGGTGTCACTGCAGAGGGCACAGAAAACGTAGCGCTGTTCCAAAGCCGCGCTCCCCCGGGCGCCCTGTGTGCGTCCCGCCGGGCTCCTCTGCGACAGCAGGGGCACTGGCTCGGTGGGTCTGCCCTGCGGCGGCCGTCAGCAGCTACCTTGTCAGCCAACTGAAGTCATAGTTGCAGATCAGCAGCGACGAAGATAAGAGCACGCACCCCCTAGTTAATAAAGGGCCCGTATGATACTCTTTTTTGATGCAGACTGCAGCTCTTACTTGGAAGAAGAGGGCTGCTCGGTTATGCTGCACTGTCACAGGATGCATTAACTGTTCGCCGCATATTCGTGGTTCCTGCCCGCTGTCTGAGACTGCTGCTGTTTGTGTACACTCTAGAGACAGTTCAGACATGTCCAGACACCAAACTAACTTCCCTACGCACACCCCAGGGCATGGGCTGCTCACAGAGCTTTTCCGCTTCTGCTCAGACAGAAGCCACAGCAGCAGTTCAGCTCTGCAGGCTCACACGTAATCAATCTCAGCTGTTGAAAATACCAATGTGTGGTGCAGCAGACCAGTAGAAAGGCCTTTCTTTCCTTTCTACTACTGTTCATCTAAGGGACAAATACATGTAATCCTCTCGAGACTGGCCCAGAAGCTAAGTCCCTTTCTTTTTTTCCAGCAAGTGAAGCTAGACAGAGCAGACTGAGGTCCCAGAAAAGCTCTGTTTACAGTGAGACTGCTTTGAAGGTTGGAGAAGAGTATTTTGGAAAGGGAACAGGTCTTCTATCTGTACGGGTTGCACAGGGTTCTGCATTACCCAATTTCACCAGCCAAATCACTGCTTTTAAGGCAAAAGACAGATTTTGTGATGATCACTAAACAACACAACACCACCCGGGGACAAGGGATATATGAACATAATAAAGCAGGTCATTATACAAAGTGTGTTACTCTCGGTGTCTCTGCAAATGCATGCATAGATCACACTGAAGTACAGCTCCTAAGATTCAGTACAGCCATGATCTAGTTTTTGTACTTTTAGTGCCCATCCACAGTATCACCTCCCAGAACCTGAGAAACAGGAGAGCTGATGGTATCCCTTTTCACTTGCTTTCTCTTCCAAATCTTCCCCAGCATTCTCAGCAAATCTCTGATTTACAGAATGTCAGATTGAATGCTTCATAAATTCATAAGACAATAGTGAGCTTTCTTGCACCAGAAGAGTCATTCCTGGGGCACTAGCTCTCCACATTTCTGAGGGTTTGCCTTGACAAACTGCTGTTGGACCACACATGTGCTCTGCACGCCCTTGTGTTGTTCTTCTCCCTGAAGGCATTAAATATGGAGCAGCTCCATCTGCCATTCCATTCTTTTGCCACATATAATCCAGAATAACAGGACTCAGTAGCAGTGAGGGAGGAGAACGGGTTGTGAAAAGAGAACAAACATGAAAATAAATTATGTAGGATTAAAATTTGTTCAGAATCAAACAAATTATCAGTGCTGTTTCAGCAGGTATCTGAGATTTCAGCTTGTGATATCTGTGCTGGTCAGGAGACACAATAACATTCAGAATTTAAATATCAAGAGGATGTTTAGTTTCAGACGCTAAAAAAGGGATTTCAGAAGTTAGATATAACTATAGAAAACACAAAACTGTATACCTACATCTCTTTGCTTTCATGCCTGATAAAATGACGTGCTGCTTAGACTGGGTTGATCCGTTGAGTCTATCAGCGCATCTTGTCCTAGTCCTTTAGAGAGCTGCAGAGGAGCTACAGATAATTGATTTTATTTTTTTTTTCCTAGATAATTAAAATCGACAAGTGCATGAGAGGCCATGATGCTGTGAAGCATGCCAAAGGAACTATGTTGAATCAAAAAGGCACAATGTCACACTAGGGAGAACAAGACGAGGTGTGCAGGACACCTGCTTTCACTGCTGTGCTGCACAAGAACGTGAGGTTGAGACGATGACCTTTGGGACACCCTGCAAGATTCAGCTGCTTACCCAACCCTTTTCTGCAGGTGTGAGGAAGGGTCGTATGATTTATTGCATATGTTTTGTTGAAGTTAGTAATTTTTTGGAGTGTGTAGTTCACCCACTGGATGAAATGGATCTATGAAAAGTCAAAGATTATCATCATTTTCAGATTCAAGTTCAGATTTACAAGTTCTATCTTGTAATTTATAGCTTCTATTTTTTCACTAAAGATAGAAACCACAACTGCATTTTATAACATTTGGGCTATTATACAAAAATTTCTTTCTGTCTTATATCTTTTTGTACATACTTCTTAGAAACATGAATACACTTGTGGAAAAATCTCGATAATATATTGGAATATAATTGGTAGGATCATACTTAAATTAATATATTCATATTTTTACCAATAATACAAGTGATTTTGAATAAAAAGTAGAGAATTCAGTTGGCTGCTGTTACTTACACTAATATCTATTAAAAAATGCTCATAATTCTAGAAAAATCATAAAGCTTAAGACAAATAAGGAAACATATCTAACATAAAAATGCATTATTTGGAAGTATATCATCCATTCAGGAGGCAAAGTACATAGCTTAGATGATTAGTAACATATGCAAGAGAATGCATATCAAGATATAGAGTAAAAGAATATTCATATACTGAAGCATGTTTGGTACAGAACACAAAACATGAATACTAAAGAAAGTCTTTTGATATTACAGCAAGATGATCAGGAGCTTCCAGAGATCATTGCAGGAATGCACTAAGAAACAGCTTCATTAACTCTACAATATAAAAAATTAACATTCATTTTGGATAGATATTTTTCACCATTATTCAACTCAACCAGATCATACATTTTTGAAGACACAAGCATATTTAACTTGAACATTTCACATAGAATTAAATGTGCATGTCAGTTAAAGAGTCCTTAAAACATCTAATGTCAGTATAACGAGATCCATTTTAGGCACAGCTGTCAGCTAAACAAAGCAATCAAAATTATTGACAGTTTACTTTGTAGGTCATGCAAGTTCATTTTCCATTGACTTTGTTGCCATCTGTGCATGGTTCCTGCTTTTTTTTTCCAGAATAGGTCTGTTCTGTTCCAATGCCTTCTGTGCTGTAAGATGCCATCGTAGAGCTTCGGTGTTCATTCCAGTAAACAGATTCCTCTGGCTCAATAACACTTTTCTCTTAGTTTGTTTGATGAGGCCGAGGTCAGGAAACAAAAGGATTTTGTTCTCCCGATACTGGATATTGCATTGCTAGAGTTGCTTTCAGCAGTCTATCCAGTTCTCCTATTTCAAACTTAGATGAAATAAAAACACTCCCACTGTCATTCGCAGTCATGTTGTCCTCACTGGTATTCTACAGCACTTTTCCACACAAAATACGTTCTTCCCTGGTATTAATTTCCAAAAGTTCAGTAGGAGTTTTAATAATAAATGAAATAGGATCTGTCTGGCCTGTACCAGAGTGGAAAAAAAGGTTGTGCAGAACTTCAGAACTTGTTTGGTTTTTGGTTGCTTCCTCCCTTTTGTTTAGTGACACACATTTCACAAAGGAATACAGACACCTCAGACACCTTCTCCATCTTCAGCCCATGAAATTTTAAAGGCACTTTTAGGCTCTTTACCTCCTCTTATCATGGAAAGAGAAGCTCTCAGGGAAGAAGTAGAACAGACAGAACAGAAACTATTTCTCTATCTTTCCATAATGTGCCCACATTCAGTGGTATCTGAACTCAGAGCTCCAGAGTGGGCACATGCTTCCGATACAGCCCAGACCATACCACAGCCCCAGTATGTACTCATTCTGTAGCTCTCTGTGGTGTCTGGTTTGCCAAGCACTTTTTAAAAATTATGTATTCGGAAGCAGTTATTTTCATACCAGGAGTCTTTACCAAAAAACTGCCTAATAGGATAGAAAAAACCCAGACTTTCACCAGCGATGCAAAAAATTAAATCTATAATAATTTTAAACAACATTTTAATGATATTTCCTGTACTTAAAATGCATAGCTTAATGCTAACTGAAAATAAAACAAAACAAAACCAGTCAAAGGCAACACTATCAACCACAGCATTTGTACTTTGCTTTAATTTTTCAAACATTTGACAATAAAGAGCCATCACAATGTAATACTTAGTTTCTCTTCACAAATACCATCTTTTTTTTCCCATTACAGTTTGACAATGGATTACTGTGCTCTCTGCTGCAAGTAATCATTTACTACATTCTTCTATCAGGTGATTGCAAGCAAACCCTTCCTTAAAATTCATGCCGGGAATTCTGGCCAGAAAAGTGTCTGTAGCAATGCTGCCAGGTTTAGCTCTGTGCAAGGAGAACTGTGTATGGCAGAGAGTGCATTGCATGCATTGAGAAACAGCTGCATGCACCTCGGTGGAGTTCACAGACACGTGTAGGTGGTCTGTAACTAGACAGCACAGGCATTATCACAGGGACTTTCAGCAGCCACACTCCCCACAGGCTAAGCACCGGTCCCATCCCAAACTGTTGACACAGTTGAGGCCTCCTGACAGCAAATTTCCTTTACATTCAATGAGCCTGCTGTACATCCAGACAACCAGCCGTCTGTATGTTTCTGCTGCAACATCTGTTGTTCATGATGCAATCAGGACAAAACAAATTTAAATTAATATTTGCAATAATCCATTACCTTTATTTTCAAAAATTTTAGCAAACATGTATTTTTGTTTAGGCTTTTCATGACAAAGAGATTCATAATCTTATGTTCCCCTGCAGGCAAAGACTTACTGGCTAAAAAGCATCCCTGGCTTCCAATTGGAGAAGCAGGCAGGAAAGAGAGGAACGTTTTAATTCCCTTTTATAAAATACTGTGTCCTTGTGTTAGTCTTGAGACCTGCAAAGTAGTTGAAGAATATGTCCTTTAAGACCATCACCTTCTCTATCACAAGATTTATTGTCTCTCTCCTTAATCTCTACAGTTGAGGTAGTGTTAAACTTTTATGTTCATCAGTATATAAAAATGTCGGTTGATTAATAATAATTTAATTTTTCAGAAACCAAAAAGCACAACAGTAGCCTTATTTCTTTCCCAAACCTTTCTTTTGACATGCATTCTAACCCATAGCATAAAAGTCTCAGCATCCAACATCACTAGAAATGTACTTCTTTTCATGTGAATTTTCAGACTGTTGTGCTGAATAACGTAGGTGAAATGTTATTTTAAGATCTGAAAATTTCATGTTCTGAACAGTAGTTGTGTGCATGCATGAGAAAAAGCAAAAAAGTTGACCTATAAAAATACCATTACAGATAAAAGCTCAGGAAGACATTCTTTTGTCAGATTCTCCCTGTAAAAATCGGAATACAGTTTTCTGAATATGGATTATTTTATTATTTTAACTATTTGTATATACTTGATTTGTTTCACTAATAGGAAAAGTAGGCAAGAATATGGACAAGGAATTAAAAGACCTTTAATTAGAGGTCACAGACCAGTTTTGATGACTCAAACGCAAGATGAGGAAGTTTATTTACTTTTAGAGAGAGTTTCTCATTCACACATTTGACAGCCATCTGTATAAAATCCTTGGCCATTTTCCTGGGAATGTACAACTGCTGCCACAAAGACTCTAGGTACATATCACACAAGTTGATTTTAACTTTTTATGGCACTGAGACTTTACCTCATGTTGTTTCACGATCTTCATCTGATCCTAAATCAACTCCATGTACTTCAGCATAGGTTTTATCCCTTATGCAAATGAAGGATAGGGGTCATTTTGTTTGATTAGAATTCTGCTGTGACCTACTCCTCCTGTAAGGAGTACCACTGAAGATATATAAGTGTCATGGAGTCTCCACTTCCATTCTTGTCCTTACAGATGTTTTGTGGCCCTTGGTGCTCCCTGACAGTACTGATTAGGCTTTGGTAGAACAGCACCACAGTTACTCCAAGGACAGTGAGAATGCTTGCAAAACTGATTCTGAATTATATGCTTGCATTTGCTGGGAATTCTTTAGAAAACAAACTTGGAGCAGACAGAAAGACATCCCCATCACCCCAGCTTTATGAAAACAGCAACACACAATATCAACCACATAGATATTGTATTTCTGGGATTCCTAAAAACTGCTTGGCTGGTAAACTACAGTCATGCTTTTGTCTTGTCAGAGCTAAGACAAAACTAGGAGAAGTATCATTAGGCTCTAATTGAAAATTAAAAGTGTTTTGAGTAAATTGAAGCATTGCTTTGTATAGGCTTTAACTGTCATGATGTGGCTATGGGAGAAATGTTGTAAAGGGTTTTTTTTCATCATTGTGATGAAGGCTGACAGTACTAATGGGGTAGGCTGTGAGAAGAAAGGACTTAAAAGTCCTTTAGCCCATTCCAGTAAATCTGCCTCTGACAGATGATGAACAATCTCTGACTTGAAGAATTAATAAAGCATGCTGTAAAAATGCTTGTGTATTTATGACATGCCTATTTGCATCTGCAAACTGAGTAAAGTCAAATAAGTACTCAAACTGCCAAGAGAAGAACATTTGCTTAAGTCTCATTTTGAAATATATCTGAAAACAGTCAGTACCAGTTAGGATTTCTCAACTGCCAGGGGTGACAGGTACCTATTATTGATGGAAAAGATGAGCTGTGGCAGAACCATCTCTTAATATGGAAACACTGATCCAAATTCCATTCATTTAGAATGAGAATTGCTCATACAAAATGAAAATGTCCTGCTCCAGCTGCTTCAAGTCTGAAACTAATAAGAAAGATTCTGCATTAAATTAATTTTGAACATCTTCCTATGACTATTATGACAGTATTTTGGAAGAACATATATCTATTTTATATATTTTGGAAGATAACATACTAAATCCTCCTCTTCTGAAATAAGTATTCCTTTCTGTCTTGGCCCCACGCACACGCACACACACACACAGACACATAACTCTGAGGCAATTACATTACTCAGAAATACTTACCTCAGTCTAAAAATACACAGAACAAAATCTATCAGTGAGAATAACTATTTTATTATTAGAATCTAGAGAAAAATGTAATGCATATTACATAGTTTTTCTGCATGATAATCTGGCAGAAATTTTAGTTTTCTGTCCTAAAATGAAAACTAACAATTTTAAAATTTGGAATATTTTAATATTGTAATGCATCAAGGTTAACTTAGCTTAACATTGGTACAATTACACTTTCTGAATGACCTTATTTAAGATCACTGTAAATGTGGTAAAACAAGTTGTCAGCTCAGCACAGATGTCTCGTAAGACAAGGTGAAAATTCCCCACAGGACCATGTTGTTCTTTTCCACTAAAGGAAAATTTCTGTCACGGGAGTAAGTCCCTGCAGGAGTTTCCCCAGGTAAAATACTTAATACCCTTTTCTGATGGAATAGCAGTACTGCAGGTTCTAGCTCAATTTCCACAGGAGTTTTGGAGCCCCACAGAGATCCTGCACTTTTATAAGAGCTATATGCCTTCTTGTTGCTCTTCTACTCCTTCTTACCTAGAAACACATTTAAAAGTACCAGCAATCCACTATAGGTATCTGCATAAATGCATGCCTTTAAAAAATTCCCAGTGTGGAAAAGATATCAAAGGAAAAAAATACAGCATATGGTAATTTTACACATCGTTCTCCACTGTGTAGTGGGAAAAAGGTAAAACACATTCTATTTCTCCTCTAAAACTATATTATAATGATAAAATGTTTTGCAAAATAAAGATCAATTCAAGGAGTTAATTTAGACTTTGAAAAACTGCATTTAGTCACTTATGCAATTCTAGTCCTTCATAATATCTTGAGATTCAGTTATTTATATTGTATCTAACTGTCAACAGACGAGTAGCAAAGCAGCCATATTTCAAAGAAGAAAATCTACAAATTCAATATACAGGATTATTTTATAGTCCTACTGTTCCATGTCAGCAAATTGAAAGCATGTCACTGAATTTATTGAACTGAAATGAGGATGGCCATAACTGTTACTATGGTAATTGTTGTGCTTAAAAGTTCTAACAAAGAGGGGGAACCCCTTCTGGCCCTGTTGCCATAGAAAATCTACATTTCTTCCAAAGGGCTTCTGATCCTGCAAAGTGCTATCGGAGTGCTCAAGTTATGTTAATTGGATTTATTCATGTACTAAACAGAGAAATGTGTAAGAAGGGAAAAAAGAACCATATTATGTGAATAAAAAATTAATATCAAGATTAGTGGTGGCTTTCATTAGTAGCATGTGTTAAATTATTTTAAGCAGAGCTATGTCTTGAACACTTAATTTAATTCCTCCTCTACATTACATTTATGATTTCCTAATTACCTTCATACAAAGGCATTGCAAAGGTCAGTTGAGATGCTTCTGTGATATGATGTGTATAGAAGAGGTGTGCTATTATAATTCTAGCATAATTTGTACTCCAGTTTAAATCAAGATTTCAATCACTTAAACAATGTGTAGATGTGGCACTCAGGGACATGGTTTAGTGGTGAACTTGGCTGTCCTGGGTTAACAGTTGGACTTGATGAACTTAGGTGTCTTCCAGCCTCAATGATTCTATGATTCTATGACTTGATTACAGCGAGTAGCATTCCAGGGTAGTACAGTTTTACCTCTAGGAGTTACAAGGATTTACAGTAATTTTCTTGGATTGTGTTACTGTTTAAGCTGACCAAGATTGGAAGAGTTTCTTGGTGCAAAGAAATAAAAGCTGCCCTGGGATGTCATGAAGGTACGCTAACTTGCAGCATAAGTAGAATGCCTTAAACCAGGGAATAACTTGAAGCTGTTTGAGCTTTTATGTATGTGACATACAAATGTCTAGATCATAAATCTGTATGATTGTATGCAGCTCAGTGATATAGAACATATATCTGTATGATACACAGGAAAACAAAATTTATATTAGGAAAATATAAACTGCTAACATGGCAAATATCAGCTAAAACGTCAGGCAATACGTTGACATTTAGCAAAATTAAAATAGAAGATTAAAAAATTCTCCTTAAAATACAGTTAAAGCAGAGCAAATATTTGAAACTCTGTTCTATAATCTCCTTTAAAGACATAATTGGTTATTCATATGAATCACAAGTAAAAATGAGTACTCAGTTAAAATGCATGCTCAAATCGTCACTTGTCATTGCATCATTATATAAAATGAATTAGCAGGCTCCATTAGTTTCACTATTTTGGCATAGTGTAAGACACCAGGCTCGCCTCACGAGCTCATTGGAGGGGTTTTATGCCAAAAAAGATATAAGGCTCCAAAAATCTGTCTGATGGATTTATTAAGGGAGCCTTTGGTTCTTTTATACCTTGAGGCCACGCACAGGAAAAATGCTACGATGCTTCTCAGGGGGTCAAAATAACACACCTTTACTGGCAAACTTTGGAAAATAAGGGAACTTGGCAAAAGTTTAAAGCACACATCCAATCAACATAAAGAACTTCTCAAAGCATTGACTTAGCAAATTCCAATCCATCCAGGTTTAAGTTTTCCAAGTATCAAGAAAAGGGAATTATGAGAAGAAGTAAAAAAGAAGAGAGTGAGAGCAAGAGAAAGAGAGAATTATAACTCCTACCTTAGATCCAGTGTAGAACCAACTACCACAAATCCAAGGACAATGGGGCTTGACCATCTGGAGGCCTATTGCTGCTGGTGCTCTGGACTCCTGTGGCTACCCCCTGCCCAGGTGGGGCTTCCAGTCTGCCAGCCATTTGAGATCTGGGTCAGGTGCTCCAGGGATGTCATGTGGGGTTTCAGGGGTGCCAATGGCTAACAGCCATTTGGGATCTGGGTTAGGGGCTCCAGAGGGTGGGCTGAGGGGCAGTGATCTCAGTGTGCCAGTGACTGACAGCTGCACTAAAGGCTCTCAAGGAGGTGGGGTTATGAGGGCAGAGCACCATTCCACCTTGGCAGAACTCAATTTGCCCCCTTCCCCACACACAGAGTTGTTTCCAGCCAGTAATATCTTTTTTCCAGACTCTCACATATAGCTTTCATAATTCCTAGATTTTTTTAACTGCCACAGATGTCTATAGAATATTATTCATGCTAGGCAGCTTCATACAGCTGTAGTGGACAGAATAAAAAACTTGAATAATTTTACTTTATTAAAGTAAAATTATTAATTATTTTTGTTGCATTTGCCATTGTGTTGGATTTCAAGTGTCTTCAATGAGTATAGCCAGTTTTAAAAAATAAATCCAATAGAAGAAAAATTGTCTAATGGAGAGAAATTCAATATTTTTATCTTCTTAAAAACAATATTTCAAATAATTATGCTACATGTTCTCAAAAACCCCACCACTCTCATGAATGTCATTTTATATTTGATAGTACAGGACTGACCTGGCTTTAATGAATAAATATATTTTATATTAGATACAAGACTAATTGCACATTACATAACAATAGATGTGATTATTTCCTACTCTATTACATATTTTTAATACAATACTTTTCAAATATTAGGAAAATAATCTTATCCATCTGAAATATGGTTGGTCTCAGCCTTTACAATAACCCAGATTACGCATGCCTATAGCAACAATATAAATGTTCTCCCTATAAAAAAATCCACAATTTATAAAGACGATAAAATCAAGATGCCTTGGTCCAAGACTCTTTGGCAATACCCTCTTGTGCATATTATAGAGCTTCTATCACATGAAACTGATTTTAAATCCAATCTCCAGTGATCTAAATATCTACTGACTTTTGAAGTAAATAGAAAAATCAGTGCTGACAGGATGAAGTTACTTTGAAAATGGATTTAACCTATACTTACCCTGCAGCTTTATACCCCTTTGGCATTTAGCTTCTTCTGAGGCAATGCCAGGAATGCAAATATGATAGATTTGGTCTTCTAATATCAGCCAGGCAAGCAACCCAGAAAAGAATAGTTTTTTACATATTCTATATATACATTTCTTCCGTAACTGAAGACAGGGAACTCCATGTTCCTAGTGCTTAGTGAAGATGGTATTATTTCTCCTGTACCAAAATCAGAAATCCATTAGACTGGATTGTGAGAGCAGGGATGCATTTATGTAAAGGTGCAGGAGTCAAAAAAAAGGACATTATAAGAGGTTTAAAAGCAATAGTTTTCACTCTCAATAGTTAGGCCATCAATATATCATTACATGTATTCTGATCCAAGAAAGTTGACCTAAAAAGCCCTGAAACTGACAAAGATTAAATGTGTTGCACAGAGGATGCTGAGACAGGTTCACAGACACAAAGTGTTATTGTCAGGGGCAATTATTCACAGCTGGTGGCTTACAGTACCTCTCATATTGAATGTTACTTTTTGGGATGGGAAGAGTGGAGGAGAGAGAGAAAAATAGCTCTTAGTGGACAGTTGAGAAAAGGAAGGATGGCAGATCCTCTGATGAGCATCCTGCCCTGGACAGCTGGTGCCGCCCACCATCCTGCCTTCCCTGCAGTGATGCCCGGGGTGACCTCAGGACCTGCCCCAGGCCCTGTCATGTTTGTTGTTTCTGTGTATGTCAGCGTTGATCAGGGTGTGCATGCAGTGCTGTGTGCTGACCAGTTGGAAGGCTTTGTGCAGTCCATCATGGGTCTCCTCGGGTCAGCCAGACCCTACAGCCGAGGGGTGGGAGACAGCAGTGTGAGGGGCTCAGTCTTGGCCAATGCTGGTCACTCCCCAGGAGAACCCACCACCACCACAGCAGCTGGTTTGCTAGGGTGAGGCCTTGGGAATAACAGCATGAGAACAACCACGTGGGGGCACCAAGGGAAAAGTCCTGAGGCTATGGGGCAGCTTGGGGGCAGGAGTGCCCAGCTGGTAGGGAAAAGCAGGGTCCAGAAGGGCCAACAGGAGACCTTTGGCAATAGAAGGGGGAAGGCACCTGAGGTACTGTGCAACACTGGGGAACACAGATTATGTAAAATCGTGATCTATCTGCACATTGCTGCACATTCTAAGGTGATGAACATTAAAACTTTTTTTACATCTGCCTTATGTAATATATACAAACTAAACTTCACAAACCACTTGGGTCATCCTTGACTGCACTGAATTCACATGTTCCGTTCACAGTCATCTCTCCATGCCCATTCCAGCCTAAGCCAGAGGCATGCAGTCTTTCTGTGTACATGTGCTACAACCGGCATAGAACATGTTGCATTATTTTTCCTAGAATGAGCAAATTTAGCATCTTTAGTCAGAGGCACAAGGTGCATATAACATTGCTCTGTCTCTTCATTTGTGACATGTCAGTGGTCCTTAATAAAATGGCAGAATTCAAAATAATTCCTGATTCAATTAAAATGGAGGTAAAGAGTTAACAGCCATTTCAAATTTATTTCTAAATCTCATAGAAGTGTTTTAAAGTACTTCAGAAAAATAAAACATATTCACGAGCCACCTCACCATGGATTATCTACGTGTCAAAACATTAGCCTAAGATTTGAGATGCCACAGTTTGTTTATATTCTGCCACAAAGACTTCCTATATAACCTGTAATAATTCATGTGGAGACAATATCCCAAAGGAGTTCAGGGCCTGACTCCCGTGGGATCTGGTCTGAGTCACTCTGTTTATGTCTGTATTATCCCATAGGACAGAGGGTGGGGTAATAATAGCCAGAATATTTCCTGATAGAGTTTTGTTCCTTTATCTGCCTTGCTTAATATAGTCCATGACCACCTTGTTCAAAGGATGAGGCTGCTTGAGCTCTGGCTACCTACAGACACCAGCTGTCTGTGCCACGTGTGGTATAGGGCCACTGCAACTTCCACACTAGTCACGAACTCGTTGGCTGACATGTCTGTTCTCCATCAGCCACAGGACACACCAAGAAGGGTTGTTGCTGAATATTGTGACGGACTCAGCCAGGATACAGAGATACCAGTATACCCAACTGCACTTGAGGTTGCCTAGTTCTACTTTCTCCCCCAGTAGGTGTCTACATACATGTCTGCATAAAGACAGGTGTCTACAAGGAAACACATCTGGTCAACTGAAAGCCTCCCTGAGCTCCCTGCCTGCCCTGATTAGCTCTTCACTGGTTATAGTAGGAGTTCACTGTTCAGGTGAAGATTCTTACAGTGCAGACACTGTCAAATTCATGCCATGGTGTACACTTGCATTTGGAAAGACTGAGCTAAAATCAAGACTTAGAACTTCTAACATATGAAACACACCATATATGTTTGTTCTTGGTTTCCTTTGGCAAGTGAGGAGAAAAGTACTTCTGCCTCACAGTGGTGTTCTAAGACAAAAAAGACAAAATACATTCCAGGCAATGGTTGGTACCCACATGGTAAAAAAGTTCTTTCTCATGCTCAGGTGAATCTTCCCGTGTTCCAAGTTCTGCCCATTGCCTCTTCTCCTATTGCTTGGCACCACCAAGAAGAGCATGGCTCCATCCTCTTTGCACCATTCCTTCAGACACTGATGAGGTCCCCTCTCAGTCATCTGTTCTCAAGGCTGAACAGTTCTGGTGGTCTTTTTGACACTGCTAGGAGATTCAAAGCTAAGCAGTCTAGCAAATTTCAATGCATTCTTGAAAGTATTTTTAGTATAATATTCTGTGTTAGTGCTGGTTAAACCCTTATTTAGGTCCTTTAGCCCATGCTCTTGTAACAAGATACAGAAGAGAAAGCACTTTTCGTCTACTGCTTTCTTGTCCAATGCCAAGCGGAAGACACCAAGGATTAGCACCCAAGGATTTAAGATTTAATGTTTTAAGGTCTAACTCTATTAGAAATTTAGTGCTGTTTCACTCCTGAAACTGTTCTACTTGTAAATCCAAACTACGAGAGCATGATGCAAGTGGTTTGTTCCAGACAAGATTTAAAGACTGAAAATCTTGTTAGTTTAGAGGAAATGGATCCTTGTGGGTCCCTTCCAACTTGGTGTATTCTGTGATTCTGTGATACCTACTCTGAGCTCTGTAACAATTGAGGAGGTGGTTAAAAAATTGGATATTCTATAACACAAAAATATTTATCTTACTTCCTTGGGTCTTTCTCTTGATGGGCTATCAATTTTTAAAAACAGTCTTTTAGGCAACTTTCAGACTTATTATTCAATTCCCTAGGACACCTAGTATCAAGCAAAAGAAAGAGTCTATGGCCTATGGTATTCAAAGACCCTCATATCCCAGTCCTTTATACTCTGAATAATTTTGAAGATGGATTGTGAGAGACCTCATCACCATATCAAAGATGTCAATCAAAGATTCTTTAGAATTTTACTAATGGAGTGTTGACTAAGAAATTTCATTTGGGTGAGGAAAAAGGTTTCTGGATTTTTTTTATCACTATGTTGTTTGCAGTTTTGCCCATGTCTCTACTCAGGGTCCTCTCTGCCCTTCTACAAGCTCTAGACAAATTTCCCAATTTCCCTTCAATAAATTCAAAGGTTTTGGGAGCCCCTTTGATCTTGCCTGCACCTAGCTAAGCATAAGAGTGAATGTTTTAGATCCTAATTTGCATGTCAGGTATTCTGGCTTGACATATCAGGCAGTATCAAACTCATTCTACCTTTGCAGCAACAGTGTTTGATTTTCTTTCATAGTTAACTAGATATGAACTGACAGACTAAACTTAGTCACAGAAGTGCAACGGTTAAGATGTAAATGTATTAGACCTCTTCTTCTTTGTGGAGTGTCTGGTCTGATTTAAGAATTCCTTCCTGTGGGGCCTTACTTCAATTAGGGTGCAGAGGTGTGTCTGATTTCCTTCTGTATTATGCTAGAACTTTACCGTGAATAGCAGTTCCTGATCCTGCTTGTTCAGGCAATCATTTACAGAATTACTCTTTTCCGAATTGCCTGTAAGGGAAGTAAGGGAACAAAGCTCAAGAAAAGGAGACTCTGGCTCTCACAAATAGTAGTTTAGTTACAACTCTGACCTCTCTTCATTACCTGTAGCCTTTGCTGGCTACAGTCCATGATCTTCCCTCTCTCTGTCGTTGCTTCAGGCTGCTGTGTTCCATGCTCAATCCCAGTGACTTCAGCCCCTCTAACACATATCTCATTCCTCCAATGCCCTTTTCTTTGGAAGATAACACAGCAGTCCACATCATTTGTAGCATTTATAAGTAATGAAGCATGGTGGGCAAAGAATTATGTAAGATTTCAAACTAACAAAGATTTTAAACTAATTTTAAACTGATTTTACACTAATGAAGATTTTGCACAGGTCATAGGTATTTTCCCACGTGGTGATCCTTCTGGTCTACATATTTTCTACATCTTTCAGATGCTCCTCCTGCTCTGTCTGGGCAGCATAATCAGCTTTCTTAGCACATAAACCAATTATCTCCCTATCAATGTAGACCAACAGGGCACTGGAAGAGCATTAACCACAAAAAAAATTAGTAATTACATTAGTAGCATTCTTGTTTTTCTTTATTAAACCCAGGAATATTTAGTTCTGATAAAGAATACTTGTTAAATTTTTACTTGTTTAAGCCAAAGTGCAAAGAGATACAAATCTGATGAAATTCCAGGCAAGGATTGTTATGCTGACTTTCTTGAAGAGTCTCTGTCCTGTATGACATCAAGAGAAACCTGGCAAAGTATAAAATCATACCCAACTGAGAGAGGATTGACGTGGAAAAGTGACAAAAGTTTAAATTACAGCAAAAAAAAAAAAAAGAAAAAAAAGGAAAGAAAAAAAAGAAGCGAAAAAGCTCAGTAGTATGCAGAGCAGTGAAGATACTCTGATTTTGCTGGCACTACCAGCATATTTTTAAATCACTTTCACTAAACTGTAGTTTGGGTGAACAAGCAGAAATTTCTGAACTGTATTCAATGACCTAATTTTAGTCAAATATAGCTGAAGCGATACACATGAAACACAACCAAAATTTATGGGTTTGGTACATCTGGTCTCGTGGACTCAACATGAAACACTACAAAATAAGTTACCTTGAACAAAATGGTCCCCTAATAATCATAGAATCATAGAGTTGTTTAGGTTGGAATATGTTTTTAAGATCATTGAGTCCAACCATTAACCCAGCACTGCTAACTTCACCACTAAACCATGTCCCCGAGCGCCACATCTACATGTCTTTAAACACCTCTGGGGCTGGTGACTTAACGACTACCGTGGGCAGCCTGTTCCAATGCTTGACCACCCTTTCAGTGAAGAAATTTTTCCTAATATCCAATCTAAACCTCCCCTGGCGCAACCAGAGGCAATGTCCTCTTGTCCTGTCACTTGTTACTTGGGAGAAGAGACCAACACCCACCCGGTTACAACGTCCTTTCAGGTAGTTGTAGAGAACAATAAGGTCCACCCTGAGAATCCTCTTCTCCAGCTCCTTCAGTTGCTCCTCATAAGACTTGTGCTCCAGATCCTTCACCAGCTCTGCTGCCTTTCTCTGGATATGCTCCAGCACATCAGTGTCTTTCTTGTAGTGAGGGGACCAAAACTGAACACACGATCTCAGGCATGGCCTCACCAGTGCTGAGTACAGGGGGACAATCACTGCCTTGGTCCTGCTGGCCACACTATTGCTGATACAGACCAGGATTTCATTGGCCTTCTTGGCCACCTGGGCACACTGCTGGCTCATGTTCAGCTTCTGTCAACCAGCACCTCCAACAGGCAGATTTCCAAGTGCTCTTCCCCAAGCCTGTAGCACTGCATGGGGTTGTTGGGACCCAAGTGTAGGACCTGGATCTTCTAGTTATTGAACCTCATACCACTGGCCTTGACCCATGGATCCAGACTGTCCTGATCCCTGTGCAGAGCCTTCCTGCCCTCCAGCAGGTCCACAACCCCGCCCAGTTTGGTACCATCTGCAAACTGATTGAGGAGCTGCTCAATCCCCTCATTCAGGTTGTCGGTGCAGATGCTACACAGAACTGACCCCAAAACTGAGCCCTGGGAAACACCACTTGTGTCTCTCAACCAGCTGGATGTAACTCCATTAGCCACCGCTCTTTGGGCCTTGCCATCCAGCCAGTTTTTAAACAAGGTTTTAATCCTTTCTTGAACTGAAGTACCCATTAAAGACTACAGAATATGTGAAAGTTGCAGCTATGTACTTACTCTGAAATCTGCAGAAACAGTAGGAGCAAAACCAGATGCAAATACATCTAGATGCAATGCAATCACCGACAGACAAACTAACATGAGCAAAAATAAACATTTTCTGCACAGAAGTTTCAAAGAAAGGAAAAGATCTGTCTTTCACATTTATACATTTATACATTTGTTATGTTCTTCTAGAGCAACTACATTTTAAATTTATTTCTTCTGGAAAATAATTAGTTTTATGATTATCTTCTCTAATATCTAAAATCTTCCCTGAACCAGACATTTTTATAAAGGACAGGACCTCAAGTACAACAGCAGACAAAGCCTCATCATAATGAGAGTTTAGAGGTTGAAAAAACATGTATAATCCTATTCTTCCTGTCTTCTTCAGGAAGACTGATCACCTTCACTCTTCAGAGAACTCTTCTTTTCAGCTGTTTGTATCTCTAGCTCCAGTCACTGGCAAAACCTTGGTAGCATCAGATACGGAAGCAAGGTAAAAGCTTGTAAAAGTAATGAAATTTTATCTGTCTCTTAACTGTATGCTATAATATTCTTATCTGACAGCCATTTTACTATATAACTGATTATCATTATATCTATCTCTTCTAAACAGGAGTAGTATATTCATTCTGGACAAAGCAGAGTAGCATTTTCTAGTCATCTTTCTGCACTGGCAACGCCATGCAAAAGTCCACCTGTATTCCTAGAATATTATTATAGAACTGACTCTTTCCCTTTTTATTGGTCCCAATATATAGATTCATTTGGGCCTTTTCCTGTCACACGAGAATCTTCACAACTTTAGTATCAGATTTTCAAGCACAATCAATCCTGATGGCATCCTATAAATCATGTAAACAAAAAGAATGATTTTTCCAGGGACTGGAGTGCCTACCAGATGCCAGGAGACTGTTCTTCCCTTCTTACTGTTTCTTTCTATCAGAGTTACATTTGGTAAGCTATTCTGTAAATCTGGCCAAAAGTTTCATTGAGCTTGTATTTCCGGCTCTGTAATGCTTCTCAGGGCTGTGATCTCAAACTAAGAGCATCCTAGAAAGTCACTCCATTCTTCTGTCTGCTGTGGAGAAAATATTTTTTTATAATCCTTTTTCACAAATAGGACCAAAATGGTCTTTTGAAGCATTTCTGGGGTCTCCTTTCTTGCTACCTAACATTTCAGATTATTTTGCTGATACAAAAGATGACTTTTACTGGACAGATTTAGGGAAGTCAAGCCATTTTGACATGTCTGATTGCCCCTACTTCCCCTTCCCTTTCAGTTCACCAGTGTAGTTTAGGACAGTCTAAGAATTTCTTCACCTGTTGAATAGAAGCTAAAAAATAATTAGCATGGTATTTGATATTTTCTGCAGCTCCTACATCTCAAGTACCCTGCCTCCCATTTGATAGGTTGGTACTGAATCTTGCCCTGAAATGGATCATAACAAAAGTAATCTGAATGTGACAGACATCGTCTTATGATATTGTTGACACCTCTCTATCAGAAAGAATACATCTTCAGAGTTCTAAATATGACATATAAGTGAAAGGAATGTATGCTCCTTTACAGATATTTGCCTCTTACCACTAAATCCATGCTAAATAACTGAAGTCTGCAGGGGTACACCTCCTGTTTGCAATGAAGTGCTGTGCAGTTCCAGGCTGCTTTGATTTTTAAGATATAAATGTCAAGGACACAAAAACTCAAGCATGATAAATCGGTTGCCTCCTATGTGCCTGCATCAGATGTATTAACGATTCACTCAGATCTGAGGGGAAACCATGCCAAAATTTCTAGCTGTTAATAAAAAAGCCTTGGCAGCCTATCAGCATAGGAAGAGTAATGTGTAAGCTTACTGCAAAAGGAAAGGATATTTTGTCAGAAAGCACTTTTTTGACCTTAGTCATGGAGGAAAATTCATTGTCTTCACGTTTTCCTGACAAACATAACAGGCTACATAAAAAAGAGATATGTTAGGTTTTGTCAGTAGTGGCTGGAACACCTGGAAATGTGTACAGTGCAGGGGGTTATGCAGAATCATATCACTATATTACAAAAGGAAAATTGCTGGGCAAAAAGGAAGCACAGTTATGTTCTCAGCAAAAATAATAAGTAAAAGCAATAAGTAGTATCTATTTCAAGTAATAATGTTTGTGTATTTAGAATAAGAGCATCCTTAAAGGTGTAATGAAAGTAGGGTGGTCTCTCTATCTGCTCTTTGCTATTTGTCCAACCATTAGTATAAAATAAAAATCCGGGCTTCCAGACTAGGTTTCTAGTGCATTTCTATAATATTATATGCATATATAGCACCTCAAGAGTTCTTTAGACCTTTGAACATGACTATATTTTTATTATTAAATGTTCTTTTCTTGTTTTATTCAGTAAAGTTATTTTTATTGTATTTTGTTTATGTGATGAATACAAAATTAAACCAACTCAATATTCCTGTTTCAAGTAGTTTCCAATTTCATGCAGTAAAAATGTCCAACCATGCTTTCACTCTAAAATATTTCTTAAAAAAAATCCCATCAGAGTACTTCACTGAGTCTTGTTGCAGTTTACTTTCCGTATAAACACAGCTAAATATATCCTGATACCAGCAGATGCAGAATCGTGAGATAAAAATTTGTTTGTTTGCTTTTAAAATTTTTCTGAATGTAACATAGTATTCCCACAGCCTTCTTTTGCTTGCTGAGTATGAGACTAAATAGAAAGTCTATGACTTAACAAATGCTTTTATTATCCAGGGTTTCAGTGCCATTAAAAGCTTGTCTAAAAACTGTAGAGCTGTAATGGGGCCATCCAAATTCTCTTTAGGCTCACTACCATAAAGGATACTGGCAGCAGTCTACTCATGGAACTCAGACAACATATGCTGCTTCTTGACTAAAATTAGCTTTTATGTCCCATAACTGTAACCCTTAAGGGATATCTAATACACTGTAGTAATACAGTTTCAGCTACTGTATTCCATTTTTTTTAGCAGCAAGTTCATCTTTACAAATACTGTAATTCATATATATATGCATTGCATCATTCTATATATATGCTGTATATACATATATGTAATGCATCAGCCACTGGGTTATGCATTATTAGAAAAGTGCCTTGATTTCATGTGTCTATATCTGTATATACAGTGACTAGTACTAAAGGGCCTCACTGTAATCAAAATGTTAAACAGAAAAAAGGAGTTTGTATGCATGTGGCTTTGTACACATTTATAAATAATTATACATTAATTGATAAGAGCTACCAAATACCCATCCCACCTTCGTTCTGTCTATTCCCTTCCCCTCACCTCTCTTCTCTCTGGCTAGCAGTTGCCCAAGACTTGATCAGATTTTTTCATAATATTTTGTTTCTGTCTTCACAGTCACCACCCTGCACCCTTGAAGCAGCTCTGCAGAAATCCAAGAAGCCATTCAGATTCATAATGTGTGAGGATCATTAGGAGCAATTCAGTTACCCATATGCCAGTCCACCAACGTCAATGGGACTACACAGAAGCAGGCAAAGATGGGAATGCAGCCTAAGGGCTAAGTATTTCAAGGAAGGAATCCCTGACTCATGACCTTAAAGCACGGAAGCCTTCATAAATCACTTCTCCCACTACTGGATTCTTTCCTTAATATCTTACCTTTGATGATTAACCTGAGCCACTCTTTCCAAAGGCAAAAGAAGGGCACAGCAGGGAAGAGTGGAAAAAGCTGACATTTCCCTCACTTCCTTCTCTAAGCAATATGGAAAACTAAGGCAAAAATTTGAAATTCCTCTTTGTTCATACACTTCTCAGTATAGAGGAGGCAAAGTGGTTGCTAATTGACAGATCTCAATTTCAACCGCTCTCTGACAACATGAACAAACTCTCCCACATCCAGCTATAAATCAATACCCATTACAGGAGTCATTCTGCCAGGATGATTAGTTCTAGAAATGTCACACGTGCACATACACTCCCCAGCTCAGATGCATCAGGGCAGGCCTGTGCAACTCAGGACAGCACTCCTACTTCATGTGGCTCTCAATCCCAGCTGCATCTCCATGTGTAGGAAAATTCAGCTACATTCATCTTTCTGCAGTAGCACTGAAGATGATTTGTAATGGTGGCCTAATTTTAGGCATTAAACTGCCAGTAAACAATTATTTTAGAAAGCAAAAGAAAGAAGCATATTCAAGAAGTAAGATAGGTTGCATTCTCTCCTTTCACCTGGGAATGTTAAAGCACTAGTTGTGGAGGATACAAATCATACATCTCGGCCCTTCCTTTCCAGCACCAGCCAGGTTTGTAGAAGCAGTAGCATCAAAATGGGGCAAAGCAACAGTAACCTTAACTGTCTTAAAATCAGTCAACACTGAATGGTTGCTGTGGGACTGCCCTGGTAAACGTGTCCATTTATAGGGCACCAAATAGTGTTGGTGGCACTTAATCATAGGATTTAGCTTACTACCAGATACATTTCTCTTGAATGGTTTCTAGTAGTATTATTGACCTCTACTGTAAGTTCACTACTATTGAGCATCAGTTCCCCATGAAATTCTCAGCTAAAAATATTTTTTTCCGTCCCACGATTTCTGGACACTAGGTCAAATCTCCTCTGCCTGGGTCCAGCAGAGACTTTCACCTGCTGACAGGATGGTCACTGATGTCCCTTACCCAGGACAGCCTACTCCAGCAAACAGATGTCTCAGGTCAGAATCAGTGTAAACACAAAATCAGGAAAAGCTTTGGTTTGCCTAACCAGAACTTAAGCCCAGTTACAAGGAAACATGAGCCTTCTCAGAACAACTGACCTTAGTCTGCACAGACTTAACATCTCAGAAGAAACTGCTGCTTTGCAAAACTACAGCCTTTTGATAAAATCTCTCCCTCACCAGGCTTTTCACCCTGTGTAGGTATTGTTGACCAGCTCTCCATCCTACTCAGCTATTAAGTCAGACAGGTTCCCTTCAGAACTGACAGCTTTGGGAAGTATCACGACAAGGCATGGATGCCATCACTACCATTTATTAATCCTTTTCTATTCAGCCTGTCATCCATATGCCCATTACATGAAATAAAGACACAGAAAAAACCCAAACTTCCAGTACAGCGAAAGCACACATAGTGTCTGGAAGCAAGCTACTTCATAGTCACACATATCTACCTCCACACTCTCAGCAAGCTACACAAATTTTCTCTTTCTTATAAAATTTGTGGAGATTAGAACTAGATTTGCCCATAAATACTTCTGTCCACAGAGAATACTAGCCTCTATACTAGTCTGGGTCTTCTTCCTGCTCCCCTCTAGAGGATTTAAATGAGTGGAATGTTATAGGAGAATACAGAATTCAAACTTCTCTGATTATATGTAATCTAGAGATATTTGGCATGACAACAGGCTGTGCTCTGGAAAGATAAGACAATGAAAATGCTAATTTTTTTTTTTGTCTTTTTATGCAATTCTAATTTTTATCTTTATAAGCCCTTTTGTAAAGATGCAAAGGTTTGTGATAATACATCTCTGTCAGGAGGAAACCTTCCTAGAATTATTGCCTACTTAACTAAAGCAGTTTGTCATAATATACAAATGACAATTGGAACAAACTTGTAACAGCAACTTTAATGAAAATACACGCAAACTCCTGCAGGAAAAAAAAAAAGCAATGACTGTGGCCATTACACATTTCACAGCAAGTGACATGATGGAATTGAATGTTGTCATGGTTGAAAGCTTCAGGGATCTCACACACTTCATTGAATCCATCTACAAAATGCTAAGTCTCACCATGTTCCCTCACAGCAAGATTCCCAGTCCACACAATGCTCATCTTGCCAAGCCTCATCTTCTCAAGAAGATGAGCCAGACATAGCAGCACTAAGGGAAAATACAGCAGGGTCTTAAAGAACTACTTCTCAATCAAATAAGCTGTGGCCATAAAAGCAGGTTTTGATACTTACTACATGCAGATGAGAAAGCCATGTATAGAGCATTACTATTGAAAACATGGCCAAAAATTATTTTGAAAATATGTATTGAAATACTGGTAGTTTTGTTAATCTGAGAGAAACTGCTGATGCCTTTTGGACAGCAGAAATGAAAGAGGTGCAGTCTGTGTCTCTGTCACCTGGGATCTAGCTACAGGAAAAAAAAAAAGGACCATATCCATCCTACTTCCATCCTACTGCCTGTGGGGGTCATCAGGAGGTGTGAAGGGGTGAAGAAAGGACCATCTTTCAGACACCCTCTGCCACCATCACTCCACTGCTGTGTCCACTCCCAGCCCGTGAGCACACAGCTTCCAAGAATAACAAAGAGGGAAGGGAAGAGAGAACGATTCAAAGGTACATGGGCAGTTCTCTGCAGAACAAGTCAGATTGCCCAAGACTGCAGTGCTGTGTCCCTTTATTAGGAATTTGTCCTCCAGCTGGCTTTAACTTTCAAACTGGAAAATCTGATGACTGTATCACTGCATCACTTTTATCTAAGCAAATGGTTCAGTTTTGTAGTGCTTAATATTTCTGGTACTTACGTATTGATTTAAAGCTTCTCATGCTTCCTAAATAAACAGTTATAAAACAAATTGAACATAATCAGGAGAAAAAGCAGATATTCTTGAGAAACCTGAACCACAGCTTTTTTGAAGCCTAGAATGCTGATACTGCTATATTTAGTGCCTTATTTGGTGGGAAAGAACAAACCACTAAAAGATTTCTTCCAGCTTCGATTGAATGCTACATCAGAACAAAAGTAATTTAACACATGACATTAAAGTAGCCAGAAAGTGATATCCTTATTATTTACTATCCTTTTGGAGGATCAGCTTCTTGCTTTTATTGCTAGAAAATATTGTCGAAAAGTACTTCCTAACCTGGAAGTGTGTTATGGTGAATAGCAGCTGGACTAACTAGTCCATCTGGTTATTATCATGAAATATGACAGGAATTTTCATACGTTTTCTTAAAAGTAATCTCTTTTTTCTTGATACTTGGGGGGGGAAAAGCAGCCTGAACACCTGAAATTTATTTGGAATTTGACAGTTTCACAGTGTAGAACGATTACACAGTTAGACAGTCTAATCAGAAAAATGTAACAGCTGAAAAAAATGTATGTAAATGTGGAAACCAGACCTGTGAAGTGCTATCAAAAATAAAATGAAATAGCAAAATAATGTTCTTGTCCCTTTAAAATACCAAAAATAAACCACAATACTTTCCCCATCTAGATCCTGATGCTGCGCTCAGCTCTACAGTCACAGGAGTCTGACTGTGGGGAGTTCACTGCTGGATCGAGGCACTGAGGTGTAAAATAGAGACATAAGGCAAGACTAACATTAATGCAAATCCAAAGCAAAGAGAACACAAAGTTCACAAAGCAGCAAGGACAGAATATTATTCACAATACCCATAGATTCCAGCACTTTCCTTTCTTCTGTTTATTTGCTGCTCATTTGTATCTTTTTTCTCTGTGATTGTGAATGGCTGCCACTAATGAGGTTTGTCACTATTCCAACAACAAATCTCTCTGAAGGTACTTGTGTGTGGTGCTTGAATGGGAGAGCAGGTGAGTGAACAAGGAAGTAAATGGAAAATCACATTAGTAACCATAGCAGCCAACAGCATTTCATCCCAGGAGAACCTTCTTCTGGTGGAGGCTGGGTTTCCTCTTAATGAGTTTCATACACTGTTTCACAGTGATGGGGCAAGTCTTCCAAACAGTTCAGGTGACTGTTCTATCTCAGCAGTAAGACCTTCCTGATGAACAGGACTACTTCGCAGCAGCCAGGGACTGGATCTCTTGCATCAGGTAAAGCAGATGAACAAATCTTGGTTGTAATTGCAGTTAACTGCCTGACCTGGCAGAAGATTGCAGCCAAATTGTTTTAACTGACGTGCATTTGTTTGATTGTGTTGGATTGTGTTTAGAAGCCAAATTCTGTTCTTTTAGAGGATTTTGTTAAGAAACTATATAACAAAGGTCACCTTTGGTAGCAAGGATGTGGGAATTACATTTCGTCATAATGACAGTGCATTTAGCTTTTGAGTATAACAGAAGTTATGCATTATTGCCAGAGGTTAGAAACAAAGAGGTCAGAGTCAGAAATGTCTCATTTTCACAAGAGTGATCTTCAGTCTCCAGTGCTCAATCCTGTGTCCTTTGGGCCACTCTACTTCTACTAAAATCATCAGCAGAGCAGTTTAATGCTGGCCATTTTACTTGCTTCATCTTCACCTTCAGTTTGTTACCTGTCCTGGGCAGGTAAGTTCTCAGAGTACCCCAGTAACTGTTAATTATGTTCTTCTTCAAATTAAGTACATCTGTCACAAACACCAGGCTGTGAAATGATTTACCATAAAGCAAAGACTTAAAAATTATTGTTGGTATCTCTTTTCACAAACAATATTCAGAAGGATCTGAGAAAATACTATTTCAATAGATCAAAGCACAAACATCTGTTCCACTGAGGGAATAATTAGCTTTTCAGAAATATAATAGAGGGAGAGACACAAATTAAGAAGTGATATATTTGTAGAGGAAAAGCCAGGAACACTGCAGGATAAGCAATTGCACTCAAAGCACACACCAATTTCTCAAGCAGATGAGCTGCATACAATTAATGGCTTTTCAATCTCTGCCATGTCCCATCCCTCACACTATTCTCACCTATGCCCAAGTCAACTCTTACCACCTACATACAGTTTTTTCAAGAAGTATTTAGTCACTTTAGCCAGAACTACTAGAGGTACATAGTCACTAACATAATAGGAAGCAGGAACATAAACAGATGTTAAACATCCTAAAATCCAGAACAAAAATTCTCTGATGTCTACCATGTTATCCATGTGTACTATATCACCATTGTGCCTGTGGTAACTGTGGAACTTTATTGGGGCCCAGCTTTAGATCCTGCCTTCCCACTTTCCAAAGTCAAGGTAGACTAAACTGCAGGGTATCTATCACTGCCTCAAGAAGAGACTCCAGCATGAAGTGAACTGCTGGACCAGTCTCTCAACATCACTGCAATTATGAAACAAGGTAACTCAGTAAGAATTGCAAAGTAACAGAAAATACATCTGTACATAAGAAGAGTAAATCTTTTGCACACTAACACATTCACCTTCATTTCTAACGCTATTTAAACAATGAGGGGGATCTTTCAAGCAGAACTGTACTGACACAGTAAGTAAATCAGAAGCAGTGTGAGATTCTGTGGTAAGTAGTAAGATCTAGAGCATTTGGTGATTCAGCTGGGCAGGTAGGAGGAGGCTGAGAGGCCAGTAATGGATCACAAGGAATCATTCAGGAAGAACAGGAAGGAGAAATTGAGAGCAATAGAACAGGAAATCTAATCTGCAGTCATAGAAGAAGAAAGAAATTTAGAAAAGACAGCTAGGTCACACAAGATAGAGACAGCATATAGGTAATTTTAGGAGTTTATTTTTAAAATGAGAAAGGAGTGAAATAAATGTGATGGCATATTCAAAGACAATTAGTTTAATAAATTGCTTAAAAGTGAAACATTGCATAATAGGCAGAACAGATCCATGACCAGTATGATCAAGGCTCCTCTTCTGGCTCGACTGCTAAGTCACAACGTGACCTTTAGCAGGTCGCTTAAGGATAGATCCAATAAAGGACTCAGGCACCTTAAGCCTGACTTAGGCAGATTTGAGGTACCTAAGTCTAGAAGTATGACCTAAACACCCTATTCAGTTGCACACTACCCCCGGAGAAGCTTTTAACTCCAAAAAGTCAGATATATCTGCTGTTCAGTCCTCCCTGCACAAACACGGCTCAGTTGGCAAGGGTGTGCTGTGTTAACTTTCGGTATCCTACTGGTGGGTGCTCTCTTCTGGGCTGCACATTTAGGTCTCATTTTTGGGGAAGTGTGGGCACAAGAGACAGCTAACGCAGGCTGGCATTTCACCTCAATATGTGCCCAGAATCCAGCTGTGCTCCTTTTCTCTCTTTTTCTTGGCAGCACAGGGAAGGGTAGAAAAATGGCTCAGCTTTGCTTGAGCAGTAGCCGGGAAATGGCTGTATCCAAGTGTGTGTGTGTGTCGCCTGCCCTTGACTGAAAGAGTCAGTAAGAACAGGAGCCTTGGTCCCCTTTTCACCTAAGGGAACACAGCCAACCTTTGCAGAACCTAAAGCCACAAGTGGGTCCAGCCTCTGGATGCAAGGAAAATGTTTCTTGCAGGCCCGTTTTGGTTACTAAAGCTGAGGAGACAACAAGGAACTTAGAAATATCCCCATGATGATCATGCTCAGCACTGAGCTCTTGATAACTGTTCCCAGCCCATCAGGCGAACTTCCTTCCCTTCAGAGATGCTCCAAGAAGTGCACCAAGTAGGGTGTGCATCACACACAAGACACTTCATTAAGTGGAAAAATATATTGAGGCATTTGGATGAAAGAAACTACCAAAAATATTAAAAGAAAGAAAACTTTAAAAAACAACTTTCTGCATATTTTGAAAATCCATTTTCATTCCAGATCCTGGTAAGAAGTAATGTCATTGAAAACACTGGATTGATTAAATGGCACGGCTTAAATAAAAGTGGAATAACTTTTAAAAATATTACAAAATATGAATATTGCACAGATTCTTTCAAAATGGAATGGCTAGACAGAGAAGTATCCTAAAAACCAATCCAAAGAATTTCCTGTTTCAGCTTTGCGAACTGAATATTTTGAAATTATCCCTTTATGCTCATGAATTAAGTTCTTCTGTGGTTTTTTTGGTAATAAACTAGTTTCCTGAAGACTAATGATACGCGCACATAATATTACTGTAATATGTAATTGTTCATGTAAATAAACAGATAACAGTTTTGTGTTAACTCATGCAGAATTGCTACTTTTGAGAAAAATTCCTGTTGTTTCATAGGTCTAATTATTTTCCCGTTTCAGTTTCAGTGATGATTTCTTGAAAGTGAAATGCAAGTACAGGAACCTATGTTACAAACCATTTGGTCTGTAAACAGGAGCATGAAAAGGGGAGGTGCTACAAAATGCATACAAATTATTAGTCATAACCAAGATGAAGAAAGTTGGGGTTTAGACCAACATCACTTTAGACTTTGAATAGCAGCGTTACCTTGACCACAGTGCACTTAGTGTGCATTAAATTATATGTTTTGCAATCTAACCAGCAATAAATGCCAAATGTACATAATGCATCTATACTAAAGGTGACCTGTAAAGAAGAAATTATATGTCCTTTCTCGTAGTATTTACGTAATGATCTCAAAAAAAGTGTAATTTCTATTTTTTCCACATGTCAGTTGTATTAGAAATTCAGGTACTCTTTGGGTTAGCAGCTTATATGGTGTCCAGAGAACTTTTTAATTGAGACAACACAAAAACTAAAGAAGCAAAAATTGCCTAGTCCTGGCCATAAGCTAGGCAATAAAGGACAGCTTATGTGGTTGCTGCTAAAGAAGAGAATGGATTTTCATAAGCATAAAATGCTCGTCAAAACTAATAATTTCAGTGAATGATTGAATTTTACAAAATTGATAAGTTCCAAATTATTTTTGAGAAAGTATTTGGTGTAGAGGCTTAATTTTACATTAAGTTGTATAGAGTAATACAGAAGTCATCTGAGACTGCTTACAAGAATTTTGCAAACTTGAGCTAGTCTTCGGTATGAATGCCATGAAAACCCAACAGTTGAGTAAAACAAAGGCCTTCAGAGGTGTTCTTTCAGGTGTTTAAAGAAAAAACAGAATACTGATATGCTTCTACTTCTGTTTTGTGAACGTTTTTGCTGAGTTCGGCTTATCCCTTCACCTAACACCAAGTCATTTCTATCGTTTGTGGGCTTATCAGGGCAGTAATATTTGGGCTTTAGTCACTGCACAGAACTTTCTTTATGCGTTCCTGCCGCGTTTTACACGCGGGAAGGTCCCACCTGTCCGGCCGGGCTCCCGCCGCGCTGCGCCCCAGCGCTGCCGCTGCTCGGCCGCCGGGACGGGCGGAGCGGGGTTTGCCTTCAGCACAATTCGGACCCGCCGCGCGGCACCGGCAGCACTTATCGAAATCTTTTTCACGGTCCAACGAGAGGCAGGCCAGGCTCCGGCGGAGCAGCACCGCGGAGCCAGCGCCACCGCCACCCCGGGCACACCCGGGAACGCATCTCCCGCCCCGGCGGGGCATCGGCGCCGTCCCGCCGCCCGCACCTCCGCCCCGGAAGGGCGCGGCGGCTGCTCCCTCCTGTTCTGCGCCTCACCTTCCCCCTTCCCCTCGCTCCGGGCAGGGCGGGAGCGCGGGGGGCAGGGGAAGGGGGGGCGGAGGGAGTATGCACTATCACTTCCTATCTCCCCCAGTGCTCCCAGTTCCCTGACAGTACTGCAAGTACGGTTCTCTGGCTCACTCCAGTGCTCCCAGTATCATTCACTGTCTCCCCCTCATTGCTCCCAGTTCCCTCCCAGTGTCGATCCCTGGCTCGCCCCAGTGCTCTCAGTTTCCTCCAGGTGCTCCCGGTATGAGCCCCTGGCTCCCCACGGTCCCGCCCCCATCTCCCCCCCATGCTCCCATGCCATCTCAGTATTCCCAGGGTCACTATCTGGCTCCCAGTCCGTGCTCTCATTCCATCCAAGCTCTTCCAGTATTGCTTCCTGTCTCCTACCAGCGTTCCCACTTCTTCCCTACTGAACCCAGTGTCACTCCCTGGCTTTTCCCTCCCAGTGCACCCAGCATCACTCTCTAGCTTGTCCCTACGCTTTCAGTTCCCTCCCAGTATCCCTCCATGTCTCCCTTCAGCTCTCCCAAACCCGCTCGCGCGCCACCCCCGCGCGCAGCTGTTACCGGTCGCCCCTCGCGCGCGGGACAGGAGGGGGAGGGGGAGCGGGAGAGGGCGCAGGCACGGGCACGAGCACGAGCGGCGGCGCGCGCATGCCCGCGCGCCCGCCCCGCGTGACGTGCGCGCGGCCGGGAGCGCCCGGCAAGATCGGAGCGGCGCGAGCCGGGCGCGGGCCGGGCCGGTACCGGGCGGGCGCGCGCGCTAGGAGGTGCGGGGGGAGCGGCGGGGGCGGCCTCGGCCCCGCCCGCCGGATAAAGCCCCGGAGCGGGCGGGGGGTGGGAGAGCCGATCCGGGCAGCGGCTGGCGGCGGCTTCTCTCCGCCTCCTCTCCGCGAAAGTGTAGTGGCGGCGGCGGCAGCAAGCGGCAACAGCAGCAGCGACGGGGGGTATGCGGGGCCCCGGGGCGCCGCGCCGCAGCGACGGCGGCGAGCACATGGCATAGCCGGAACTGGCGGCGAGCGCCGGGCCGGCGTCACAGCGGGTCCGGCGGGGCGAGCGCGGCTCCCTGCATGTGGGAAGGGAGGAAGCGAGCCAGGGAGCCCGGCGGCACCGGCGAGCACCCGGCGGCGCGGTCCTGAGCCGGCCGCCCGCCCGCCATGGATTGCAGCCTCCTGCGGACCCTCGTGAGCCGATACGTGAGTACCGCCCGTGCCCCTCGCACCCCAGCGGGGCGGGGAGCGCCCGCCGTGGCCCCGCGCTCTCGGGAAGGGCTCGGTCGGGAGCTGGGCGGTCCCATGACCGGCTCGGCAGCCGGGGGAGCCCCGGGGGCTGCCACACGTGATGCCCGGTGTCAGCGGGGGATGCAGCGGCGGGTGTCGATGCGCTCCCTGCAGCCCGCCCGCCCCACGGGACTGTCCTTCGCTGAACCAGAGCGGCTTGACCTGAGTTCAGAGCACTGTAGTTTACAGTGTGCTGCGATCTGTAGTTATTAGGGCAGAGAAAGTGTCCAGTGGTTGTGGGGGCTTTTTTGTTTGGTTGGTTTTGTTTAGGTTTTTTTCCCCTTTTCTTCCTGTTACATTGTCTCAGTCAAGCGGCGTTTTTGTGGAATTGTCCAATTTAAATACACTGGCGAATGGTCGGAATAGTCCCAAGTTTTTGTATCTGTGCGTAGTAAGATTCAAACACGCCAGACTTGAGAGTACAGCGGTGAGAGAGAGTGTGAAAGCCCACCCGTACCCCCTGAAAGAACAACTCGGTAGCGCATTAGGGTGCATCCAGGTGTAGGCTGAAGTGCGTCAGTTGGGTGCGAGTCTGGTTCCACTGAACCCCAAACAAATGCTCAGGATAATGATTTAAGTAGATTGGTAGAATGCCTGTAAGTGTGGGGCTGTGCAATAAAAGGGATGGGGACAACCAATACCAGGAAACTGCAAATTTCTGCTTTTGGGTGTAGAAGAAATTTTTAAAAGGTAGGGAGAGAGAATTTGGATTTTCAAATATATATGACTTTTTACCCTATGCAAAAATTCCTGTAATTAAGGAAACTTTGGTGCTCTGACCAAGGAAAAATAAATACACTTAGATTTGTGTGTGTCAAGAGCTGTCTCCACATAGTACAGGCTGAAGTCTGTCTTTTTGAAGCACAAATGAAGAAAAATAGCAGAGGTGAAAAATGGTTGGATTTTTTTCTCCTGTTTGCAATAGAATATTATGTGCAATGATGAGAGAATGGAGAGGTGAATACTGAAAGCAACTGTGTGTATGGATCCTTAGAAAGCGGCCCTGAGGAAGAATACTCAAACTAATATGCATATTAATAATGAGGTATAAGAGAAGCAATAGTCTCTATGGATATATAAAGCTCAGGTGAGCTGTGCTGAGGTCTGAAGCAGGTGGGATCACTTGGGGTATAGAGATCTGTCAGTGCTGATCTAACTTTAGATTTAGTTTAAGATTTCTTTTTTTATATGTGCTCACATCTAGAACCTGTACAAAAGGCGCATTCATTGTGCATAGAGCAAGCATACTGTTAAATCTCGTCTGCACAACATTGTTACTAACCTCTTTCTAACTAGGCTTAAGCATCAGATATAAAGGAAACAGAGTGGCTAAACTAGGTGTAAATGAGAATACGGTATGTTGAAAATAATGCACTTGAGCTTTTAAGTTGAGGACTGTCACCACTCTCCTGCACTGCTGATGAGGCTAATTCAGCAGTCTAAAAGATAAATGAAACATTATTAAATCCCATGTGAGGAAGGGTTCCTATTTCCTGGGTTACACTACTTTCTGTATTGTATATATGCCAATAGGCTATGCCTAGGTAATGGCCCAGCTGTTCCAGGCTGCCTTATATATTTTCACCTGTTGCTTCTTGTTCTTCTGCATGCCTCCAGTGTCTTAATTTAGAATTCTTTCTTCCAAGGAGAGGTAATTTTGAAAAAAGCCGCTGTAAGTAAATTTTTGCTCGTCATTTCATTAAGGCCATTAATATCTGGCAAGCTGATGCTTGTGTTGCACGTTTTCTTTTTTTATCTCCGCGGTTCAACACTTTTGTACATCTACAGCAGTGAAAATGAAACGTAGTAGTTGGAGTGCTGGGCGTGAAACTGGCTGCAGTGCATGAGTAGCAGATGCACACGTCAGCAGTATCACTCTGTAGTTTTTCACCAAAGCTCTGTGCACACCAGTCAGACCACACAGGTGGAGATGTGCTTACCACTTTCCAAACTGCTTTTTAATTAGGCAGTGACTATTCTGTGAGGAGAGTTGGAGTGGATAGTTACATCTTGTGTTTCTTTCAAAGTAAGCTCAAACTTTGGTTTAGTTAAAATCTGTAAGGAAACTTTTCAATGGTCAAGGGCCTAGAGGTACAAATCTGTGTCCTGCAAGTTGTGTCCTGGTCATGTTCAGCTGCAGGTCCTTCCTAGAGCAGGCTGGTCTCAGGATTATCCTGAGAACCTTGGCTGATGCAAACTGGAGATGTTGTTCGGGTAGCCGGGAGCTCTTCTAGTACTATCTTGGGATAACAAACAGTTGCTATGTGATGTACTAATGGAGACTTCTATTAGAATGGTTTCTAACATTTCTAATGTCACTTCTTGTGTGTCATTTCTTTCCTGGTGCTGGACATAAAGACATAAGTTAAATACAAGGGTTCTTGTTATTGTGAAGATCCTCCCCATTCCCCTTTCCCTTACTGTGCAGTTGCTGTCCTGAAGCAGTGCAAAATCATACATGTTTCCAAGGCCCTGTGGAAGAATAGCAATGACTGGGTGCTGCAAGTTTCCTGGTTAGCATTTTCAAATATGTCTGTTGTTTTACCTGCATTGAGTATCATGTTTATGTCTTCCAGGCATTGAACACTTTAGCCATGTGGGCTGAATGAAATAGATGTTCATCGTGCTTGTCATACTGGAGTTCATATCTCTTCACCAAGAGATGGTGTAGTCTCTTAGACAGACAGAGGGAATTATGTCTTTATCTCACTAAATTTTTAAATTTACATCCTTTTTCTGCCTCTTTAAATCCTCCAAACTTTGCGGTTTTTCACTTCAGCTCTTGCTTCCTGTTACCATTACTGCAACCATACACAATTTACAAGGACTAATGGGGAAGAAACACTTTCTCTAGAAAAGGTACTTGCTTCACTGCAGTACAGCTGACATGAAGTTCCTTATACTTTTCTAAATCCTTTGTGATTCCTCTAGCTGCTATACAGCAATGTAACTTTTCTTAATTGTGTCTAATGAGGTTACTCTCTATATTTTGCTGCTTTAAAATGTGTGTGAGCTATAGTAAAGGCATCTTTAAGTCACAAAACAGAAACATCTTTATATATAGCTTTTCTACTTTGTGGAACCATAGGAACTAAATAAGCTTTCTACAGTAAGATAAATAGGATAAATTTTTACAACTGTATTGTTTAATTTACTTTCCCAAATAATGGAAGTAATGGTTTTATGGGGATAGTGTGAAAATTGCCTTGGGGAGGGCTGCACTTCTTGTTACATACTCTATAAAAATATTACCTCTTTTTCTGAATGTTGCTTTTGCATCAGGCAATATGTTCCTCTGTCTTCTCCTTGGATTGTTTGTGTATTCCCTAGAGGATGTGGGATACCCCAGGGGTGGCAGCCTCACAGCCAGAGAATACAGAATTAACATGTGCTATCCTGTAAATGTCATGGAGAACCTGCTATGTGCTCAGCAGTACACTATTTAGGGTAAAAACAAGCAGACAATGGCAATTGAAACTGTCTCCATGCAAGATTAACTTTTGTTTTATAGTTAGATTATTTGGGACACTGTGTGGATATCATTAAGTGATGTGTTCTGCCTGTATAACTGCAGCTGCATTAGTTTTCTCTGGTGACTTATTTCTTGCTTATCTTAGGACTGCTGAAGTCCCTCCTCTTCACAGTCAAAGGATGTCTAATAATATTAAAAGAAGTCTTGGTGACTTCTTATCTTTCATAGAATGAACACTTTTCTTAATGAAACCTGTGCACATGGTAAATAAAACCTGTGTATTCATGGTAGCTGTTTATGGCTGAATGTGAATTTGAATATATCTGGGCAATCTGGGAAGATGCTGCTCTTTAGCATATGAATGTTTGGACACTAAATGATTGCTAAACGTCTTGCAGCCTATAGTGGCAGTCTGTTCTGTATTTGTAAGACAGCTGGCCCTCATCACTAAAAATTCCTGTCCATGTATGACTTTGGGCTGTATAGTAAATGCTACTGGGTCAAAGGTCTGTATTACTGAACAGTTTTGCCACAATGATGTAGTATATTTAGATATCTTGCTACTTTACTGCTTCTCCTCTTTCAGATTGTGCTGTTACTTCAGGATATTAAGTATTTGTTGCCTGTGTAAATATGTCCAAATGCGCATAGTAGGAGGTAAGATTTACTTCCAGAAGGAACAGGGATTTACTACAGCTCTGGACCCTGGGAAGCTGCTGGCCTATTAATTGTGCAGGTATTTCTGAAAAAATGGGTTTTTTTGGGAGATTGGAATAAATGAGCTTACAAACTGATGCTCTATTTTTCACTATTGTAGAAGTGGGTCAACTTTAATCAGTCTGAAAAGACTGACTAGTCTAACCAGGAAGTTATGTTAGGGGTTTCTAGCCCCTAAAACTAAGTTTCATGGCAGCCTGTGGCTTTTGGTCATGGTTTAGATGATTTTTCGTAGGTATTTTGCTTGTTTTTGTAGTCTTAGTAGACATAAATCAATATTGAGCTTCAGTTTATTTATATATCTAGCTTTGATACAGCAAAGGTTAATAACTACTTTGACTTGAAAGTTGGCAAAATTATAAGTGTTGGTGCTCAGTATTTGTCTTAAAGGACAATCCATTTATCAAGTGTTTCAGATAAGTTCAGTTAATACATTTGAGGGTTCCCCTGTGGTCAGTTCTTGCTTTTGCTTGTATTTAGTCAGCTCTCTCTGCACCCTGGCAGATGAGTGTTACCTAGACAGCAGTAGTTTGTTTCTTATTCAGGGTGCCTGCTAACATAAGCACAGTTCTCTTCCTAGCTATCCCTTAAAATAAGTCAAAAGGTTTGTGTTGGGTTTGGTGTTTAGTTCCAGGGATATGACTTGACAAAATCTTAAGCTGTTTTAAATGTCATAAGTGTGTTTGTACACAGACTCTTCATGTACTAACTGTCCTGATGGTATGAAAGATGTTCCGTGTAGGAGCCATGTGTGTATTCATGGGTCAGGAATTAGTAACTTGTAGCTCTTAAGTGTCTGTCCCAGGTATGCAATGCATTTTTGTTATCTCTTGAACAAGTCTGTGTGTCACAATGTTTTCTTGAAACCTGAGATGCTTCCCATCTCATAGCTTTGCTTCACTGCAGGGACCAGTTCTTCCTGCTGTGGAAGGCATGATGAGTGGGTTAAACATCATGAGTAAGTTCTGAATTCCTGTTTCCCCAAGCACCATTGCTTTGTTATTCTCCTAGTTGCCTTTTTCTTTTATTTTTTTGGGAGAGTGGGTGTCTGTATGGAGTGCTGCCTGCATATTTTTCAGGAATTTATTTAAAAAAAGCAAAGTTTGAAAGTTATTACTTATAAGTTAATTCAGTTGAACGTTTACTGTGGCTGATAGGATTTGGCACTTCTGCAGATCTAACTAGCATTTCATACTGGTAGTGACTCCTGTGTTCATTCTGGTTTGTAATGTACTCTTTAAGGTATTTCAGTATTATCTGAGGGTCAAAAACCCCCACAGACAATCTCCCTTCCCACATCAATTATTTACTGCTGAAGGGCAATAAACATGAAGAATTGCATGGGCTTTGTTTTTTCCCTTTCCCCTACCCCATCAATTAGCTAATTTATACAAAAAAACATAATTTCCTTTTTCTTTTGAGAATAAACAAATGAAAATAGAACATTGCATATGTAAAACATTTCACTTACAGGAAGTCAGTGTACAAACTGGTTGCTATTGACTACAAAATATTGCTCATCTGCACTCATCAGATGCTCTCTCATAGTAGAAAACATTGCTTTTGGAGCATCTAAACTGTAGAAATAAAATCAAGAAAATAAATCAAGAACTTTTAATCTTGCTTTTGTTTAGCATCAAAATACTTGTTTCTTCAGAGGTGAGAACTGCACAGTTGCCTTTGTCATTTGATAACATGTTGTTTGATTAAAAAGAGTTTAATGTTGTTCTGCTTTGCCTTTTCTCAAGCACCACAGAATATCAATTCTGCAAGCAGGAGGCCTTTTCAAAATTATTTTTGGGAATGAAAGAGGACAAAGTACGACATAGCACATTTATAGCTTCACATCTCTGATAACCATTTCTTGTTGATTCTTTTCTCCTGTCATACAGTAGTAGTTGAAACAAGAAAAGTGTCAAGATGGAATGGGATTTTCTAGTGAGTCTGCTTTCTAAACTCCAAACACTTAGATAATAGTAACTGGGCTGCCAAGTAAAGCGTTCCGCAAATCCTGTAGCTGGCTGCTCTTTGTGGTGTTGAGATGGGGGTAATAAAAACTGTCCCATGGAACTAGGTTTGTGTGACTAGAAAACCATTGTGGTTTCTGAGGAGCTCCCGCGTGATTGACAGTGAGCTGTTTGCTGCGTGTCATGTGCAGGTGTGTCAGGGAGCAGAAACCAAGAGAAAACTGTGTCACAGAAGACTGAGCAGATGTTTTAGCACCTGTTATGCAACTGGATTCAACTTTACTGTGGTGGTTTGGGGTTTGTTTGTTTGTTTGTTTGTTTGTTTTTTAAGCAAAATAACCTGCTTCTCCTCATGTAAGTCTTTTAGGCTGATTGTATTTTTCCAGAATAATGCTGCTTATTCTAGTGGCTTACCATTACATGGGATAATGTAATATTTCTATTTGTATAATTGTTGAGGGATATTTCAGTTAAAGTTCATCCTGAGCTATGAAGCAGAATGACACTGGAATGCTATTATCTTCTCTGCTGTAATTGCCATGGCAACAGTTGCAGGTAGACAGGGCAAGTTGAGGATTCTTTTTCTATATCATATGTACACCAGCTGTTTTTCTTCCCTCTCAGTAATGACACTGAGAAGCCTGTGGCACAAACACACTGAGTCATCATGAAAAGTGTTTTGTTTTGGGTTGAGGTTTTTTTTTCAATTTAACTTTGATTTTAATTTCCTAAGTATTGAGTATTTGTGGCACTGTATTAAAAATGCACTCTTTTTAGGAAGAAACTGGAAGCCTGGCCTGGATTGTTCTGGGAGACTGAGATGAGCCAGTGGCTGGGGAGTTTGTTTGGAACATCAGGGAAGACCACAGGCTGATAAATCACCTAAATATCTTTGTAGATCTGGATGTTAATTTCTTTGTGTATCTATCTTTTCTTAAGCCAGGGATGAGAGTATTGCCCATCTTTTCCATAGAGAGGAGTTGTAAGGGTACTTAAATGCTTCCATGTAACAAAATTAGCATGTTACAGGAAGACAACTGAGTGTGAACATAAGCCTGTAATGACTTTGTCTTAGGGTTGGGTTTTTTTGTTACTTAAGTGTTCCACACTGTTTCTCCTGCAAACTGATTTCCCTTTTGATTCCTCCATCTGCATGCATTCGCGTGCAGATGACCGAACATGTGCATCCTTAAATTGGGAGCTGTTCATTTGGTAATGTCAAGAATTATGCCAAGATTTACCAGAGATCCAGATGTGTATTGGTATTAAAAAAAAAAGTCCTTCATATGAGCTCTTGTGTCTGATTACTGAAGTATACCATGAAAGTGTGTTCTGGGATGCTTCTTACTTAGATCATTGTGGTCGTTACTACAAGCATGAAAGCTTAAGAATTTGGAGATTTCATAGAGACATTTTTCCATTTATTCTGCTCTTCCCTATAGTCTGATTTCCCTTTTGGAAATAGGAAAACGTATTTCCTTCATTAATCATTAAACTCATCTAGATACAGGGCAGGGTGAGGGGGAAATACTGTTTCTTTTTCCTGGTGACACTGACTAATCTCTTTGCTTCAGTCAAAAGAGGATTTCATCTAACCTATTTTGAATAGAGGATTAAGGACAATTAGGCTCTTCCTCTACTTCACCATTAAGATAGGATGTTGTGAAATCCTCTGAAAAGAACATCTGCTGATGTGCCATTAAAGTTTTGCAAAACTAATGTTAATAATCAAAATAGTTATATGCAGAAAAAGAAGCTTTGTGTATGAAGTACTTGCCTGGAGATAACTGTATGAATGAATTGGGGAGAGGGAAGGAATACTGATCTCTTTGCTCAGTAGTTTTTGTCTCTAATGCTTCTAAATTACGTTGTGGATTGGATATGTAGATGAACTGAAATGGATTTCGTGTGACCCAAATTGCGTTAGTAACTTGCGGTTCATGCTTAGCGTTATACGTAGTCTTTCACTTCTTTTCAAAGTACTATTAATGAGTTGTTAGCACAAATTATAATAATGAAGTACAAACACTGTTTATAATCTGTGCTTTTATAACTATTTTATGTTACTTATATTCATTATAAATGGCTGTCCTAGTTAGAACAGCTGGGACCGATTCATCACTGGATGGGTGTAGCCCAAACCTGTGTATTCTATAGCCTTCCATGCCATTTCCCGGAAACTGTTGTCAGTAGAGGCCTTCGAGGTGGGGGGATGTTCCTGTCCTCATGCCCTTTTATGGAATTCCCCACTCTGAGGGAAGGACTGAGCATTCTTCTATGGAATTCCCCGCTCTGAGGGAGGGACTGAGCATTCCTGCCTGAGCTGGAGAACATATAAACCTGGAGTTTTGGAACCTTTCCACCACTCGTGGGATCCAGAGGACTGCAGCTCACCGCTCTCAGCCAGACTGAGACCAACACCCTCGGCTGGGCTGCAATCACCACTTTGGCCGGACTGCACCCGCCGGCAGGTTTTTCCCTCTCCCTTTACTTTGGACTCGGGGGGGGCCCCGGGAGCACCGTTTTGTTTGTGCCCTGGGATGCTGGGTTGTACATTTGGGTTTTGTGGGTTAGGGCCGGTTGCTTGTCCGTGTGGTCATACTTATTGTATTATTTTATTAAATTGTTATTCTGACTTGTAATCTCTCTTTTGAGTTGGGTTGGTTTCCCCTGCTGGTTAACTTTTAAACCAGCACAGTGGCATCTCTTGAGATGAATCTGAATCAGCAGTGACATTAGATAGCTAACATGAAACTGCTGTACTTGTCAGGAGGTCATTACAAAATAAAACTGAAAAATACCGCTATTATTGGAAGATACACGATGTGCATAAGACAGTATAATGATTAATGGGAAGGAAAAATGTCTATGTGTATTTTGGAGAAGGTTTGACTATTGAATCCACCCCATAAATGATAGAACTGACTGCCTTCTGTGAAGAATGGGTAGTAGTACGCTGTGGAGCTTCAGAAAAGATAGTTGAATGACACTTGCCTCTGAGAAATTGCTCTCGTGGTCTTAATTTCAATACTAGCAGTTGTAAGTAGGCTACTGAAACTCATGGCTTTTCTAGTGTTCTGCAGAACACTAGTCTAGAGAGCTCAATCTAATCTTATTTTTTGGATGATAATATGCCTGAAGAAGGGTTGTCCAGAAAAAGATGAAATCTATTTATTTCATCTTATTCTTGAGGCAACTTGGAGTCACATAAACTGTATTTTCTCAGACTGGCATTAACCACAGTTCCAGAATGAGTGGAATGTGTGGCTCTGGGATCCCAAAGCTGACTTCAAGGAGAGTTGCAGTCTGCTGTTAAAATGTATCTGGTGTCTTTGCCTTCTGCTTGGGTTTGAGGCTATGGTGAGTAACAAATAGCATACCAATCACTGCATGAGTTTTGGGTAGAGTATAACAAATGTGGAGGAAATATTGTTGGGGAATTTGACATCCTGCTTATTCAGTGATATATATATATATTTTTTTTTAGAGGGAGAAGACATTATTTAAAATTTACCTGCATGAAAGTTCTTAAAAACCAGGCCACTCTTTAATTGTGCTATAAAATGTGCCTGTGTAGAAATACAGTCTTTGATTATGCAAAATACAATATATATGACAGAGGGTACTATAAAGGTAGGCTTAAAACTGTTTATTATTTTAGCTATGACTTGGTCAATAAACTTATGCTGAAGTATAATGTAACTAAGTTCAGGCTAGACATTTGGCTTTGGTCAAAAAGGCTCCTTACACTATAAGCAGATTTTCATAGATTAATGTTAGTCCTTTAGTTTAATACTCAGCACTTTCTCTGTAAACACGGAATGTACTGAAATGTTGTTATTCATTGGTGTATTGTGTGTTACAGAATGGCTGTAACTCCTTTCTAGTAAATTATGTGTAGTTCCTTTTTCTTTGATTTTTTCAGTGGAATTACATTAACAATAAGTGTTATGTTAAGAGCTACTCTCATCTTTCACATTCTAGTCTCCTGACTAACAGTATGATTTTTGGAAAATTTAACTCTAATAAGAACCTTCTGTTCATTTAGGCTAAAAAAAAAAATATAAAGATTTCTCAGGTAACATCAAGTATTATAAACATTGTCAAGTTAATTTAATGTTTAAAATCCAATATATAGGTTTTATAATGTCTTCTGCTGTCTCATTTTTAAAAATGTTTAGTATTTTTATCCTTTTGTACCAGGTTTTCAATTCCTGACTACCTTAAACTAAAGCAGTTCTAAGGGTTCTAATCCCATTTCTTCTTGACCTGAAGCTCTTTGTATATCCTCTCTATAACAGATATGTAGCCAGTTAAATATATGTTGCTGGTTGTTAACATCATAGGAGGGAGGATGGAGGCAGGTGGGTTAAAGCTAAGCTAAGAATTTTGTTTAATGACTACTGTTGAGCACAACTACAAAATTCTTTTACCTTCTAAGATGGAAACCCACCCTCCCCCCAAAAAACCTAACCCACGAGATTCTTCACCTGAAAATATGGTAGTTTTGTTAATCTCTTAAACAGTGTTAACTGACTGCTTGCTCTTTGCAGTTATCAAGTGACCAGATGACCTCATCTGGTAGGAGGTGCCTGTGTATTGGCACTAGGGGGGAAGAAGTGAAGGGAAAAGGGAAAAAAGCTCTTTCCTCAGTCCAGAACTGCATGATTGCTTTGAGATGATTCGTGGATACGTTGACTTCTTGATTCTGTAAGCTTTTGTCTGACATAAGGAGGTTGTTTCCATACTCGGTGGCTGTAATGACACAGAAGCAATAGGAAAGCTTCACGTACTTTCGTGAAGCAGTGCATAGTGCACATGAGCAGGTATAAAAACAGGTTTATAAAGGACAACTGAATGTGATTTTGCATCTCCTGTCTCCTTCAGCCCAGGAAGTCTCAAATTTGAAAGGCTTGTCTTTTTTCTTAAAAGAAAGTTCTTAAGCTTTCTGACTTGCTTCCTAAGAAGTGAAGAGTTTGAGCGTTTTTACCCTGTTAATGGTATTTGCTGTAACTTGTTCAAAGAGCTTTTATGTCAACATATATATAAAGTAAGGTTTTTGAAAAATACACTAAAAAAATTACTTGAGCCTAGATTTCTGCTGGGCATGTAGAATTAAAATATCAGTATTCCTTTACTATTTTCTTGCAAATTATAAGGTATTTTAAACTGAAAATAATAATGCTTTTACATGTGCATTTGCTTTCTGGCATGTTAAAAATGGTGACAAAAACCAAACAAAGTTTGCTTGAGTTGTGGTTATAGTTGAGTCATCGAGTGAGACTGCTGCAAATACTTGCAGACAGTCAGCTAGTAAGACAGTAGCATTGGCTTTTCTTGCTTTCTCCTGCTGCCTGCAGTCAGACCAATTAATTCTTCTTGTAATGACTACTTCTTGCTGCAGAATAGCAGCTGCTTGGTTATGTGACTTTTAGCTGATCTTTGAGAGTATTTTGATAAAGGGGAAAAGTGTTATGGCACTGTCAAATTCTTATCTATGTCTTGGAGATGTGGAGGGGAAAAGGAGAAATGTGGTCTTTAGAGTCCTGTGGACTCGAGCATAGGGAGCTTCCCGCCTGGCACTGTGCAGTTAGATTAGCATAGGAGTGGAAAAACATGTTTGTGGTGCTGCTGCTGACTGGAGGCAGCTACATCTTGTGCTTCCTTAAACTGATGAAAGGTATGATCTGGACTTCTCTTTGTTTTCTTGTAGTATGTAGAGAAGACCAAAGCAGAAGTGTTAAGTGGGCTGATGCAGTGGCATGTAGCTCTTGTAGTCTTGTAAGAGCTGTCAGAAGGGACTCTGGCTGTACAGAGGTTTGTGCTTTCTTTTGTCTTCTGTTTGGGATGTGCTGTTGGACTATTGATAGAGACGTGTTTCACTGTGCTGTCTGAGTGACAAAACAATTGGCTAGTGGCTTTATGTGGGTGCCTTCCTAGAGAGGCAACTGTTGCTCTGGGTTTGAAGCTGAAATGGATAATGTGGCAAGTTTCATTGTGAGGGGAAGAGTGCTGCCAAGTGCCAGAGTTCTAGACTGTGCTTCTGACTGGGATGAAGTGACATCCAGAGTGATGACTGATAGGTCAGGGACTGACTTGACAAGTTGGTGACATCCATGGAACACTGGCTTGTTTTGTGAGTAGTATCTGGCATCAGAAAAGTAGTTGAGAGAGGGATGGGAGTTAACACTTTATGTAAATGTCAAGAAGCTTTACGATTTATGAAATGAAGGGTAGTATTTGGGGGACAACATACTAGAAGGAATGTTACTTAAAAATAAACCAACCAGGAAGTAACTCCAGCTTTTCCTCCTTGAACTACCTCTGATGTGCATGCTCTTGTAGTACTTGTCATATGGCTTGACCTTCCTTTTAGTTGCAATCAAAGCATAATGATGGCGGGGGGGGGGAGGGGATGGAACAACCATTATATGCTTAAGATTTCCTCCTGTGTTTTTTAGAACATGTTTTATTGAAATAAGGATGCTAGCCAGCACAGGAATACTTTAAGATTGTGAAAGTCTATAGCACCTTTAACCCTTTCACAGGCAACTGTAGGAGATTGGTATTTTTGGTTTAGCATGAAGGCCAGTGTCAAATGCTTAAAAATCAAGGTTTTCATTGCATGAAGACAAGGTGTACATGATCTGATTCACTAGTGATATTTAGAATGAGTTAATTCTGAAAATAATTATTTAAACTCAGTATCTCTAAAGCAAAAAAAAAATATTTGTTAATATCAGATTGGTCTAAAAAAGCTTCATGCTTTTTAACACTGTTTTCATGAAAACTAACTAGATGATCTGGAGAGATGCCTTCTAACCTTCATTGTTCTGATTCTAAAGTAAGAACCACTGACTTCTGCTTAATGTTAACTTAAAGGAGAAAATACTCTTGCCTCTTTTGCAGCCATCTTGGTTTTCATCTCTGAGGAGATGGTAGTAATAAGACATCCTAGTTTAAAACAGGCTCTGTGGATAAAGCTCTGTGGATATCACATCTTTAAGTGATAACCCATGGACTCCACAGATTGTTATTGTGAGCAGTAATTATACTGCTTGGTGTGTTTGTTCATTCATGCTTTAGGATTGCCATAGCAGAGGTTCACAACAACTTCCCTGTGTTCATCACTCAGTAAAAACTACTGTAGGTGTAACTGAGGCTTTAACCTGGTCAGGTCCACATCAATTACAGTATGTCTCCTGGTTCATATTCCAGTTAAAGAAAAATTATTGCAGTCAGCCTATACATGGTTATTGTCATCATTCCCTACTCACTTTACCTGCTCATGTGGCTATTCCAAACATTTTTCCATCAAAAAAATGTATTTTTCTCAAACTACTGAAAAATTTGTTAAACTGTCTGATTCATGTTCCTTCATTCAGATGTTCATAGTATCTAAGGAAGTCCTAGCCTGAAAGTGGATGGTAGTGAGTAGCTAGGTGGGGGAGGAGCTGTAGATGGGAATCTCTTTGGGATCCTGAAGAAGCTACATGCCTAGAACTTAATTTGGAAGCTACTGTTGTGTCGGTGTGATCTGAGAGGCTGGAAGAGAAAAGCTACTAGACTTTAATTAGTAACAAATAGTGTGAAAATGCTTGTACCCTTGAGACTTAAGCTGGCCCATCTCAGCTTTCATGACAAGGTTGTTGTGTCACCATGGAGCTCTGACTGTGGGTGCAAGTGCTATGAAGAGTTGTTCTGGAGTTGCATTTAGGTGCTGAAACTACATGTGTGTTTAGTTTGGGGAGTATGGGAATAGTAGAAAGAAGATAGCAAATAGCAACAAGTCTAGACATCAGTATAAACAGAATTACTATTACATGTCATTACCAAGAAAATAATACTGGATTGCAGTAACAGGCTTTAAGCTGTTCTTGAAAGACTTCTTACTGGGTTAAGAGCTGATGAGAGTTTTGAAAAGGGTTTGCAGGCCCTAAGTTGAATAAAAGGTGAAGATGATTTGACTGTGAGGAAGGAAAATACAAAAGGAAAACCTCCCTGATCTCAGTGTACTTGACTTATCTTAAAATAGTTTAAGGCATATTAATGCAATGGGTCTCTATGTCTGTTTTAAAATGTCAAAGAGAGAAGGATGGTGAAAGAATATTCAGTGGAAGAGAAGGAGTCCTTGACTGAAAGAGAAGCTTGAGTGTTTGATATCATGCGCTTGAAGTCATGTGTTGTAATGAGTCCTTCTGTGGTTTCTGAGCTGGTGGCTGAGGGGAGGGGAAGCTATAAACACTTCTCTGTTCTCTACTTATGTGGTCAGTTGAAGCTTGGTGGAACTTTATTATTTAGAACTTGACCACTAAATGGACAAATTAAGCTGGCTTTCCTCCTTCTGATTTCAGTTTGCTCTTAAAAAAAAAAAAAGCAAAGTGAATCTACCTGCTTAAGTGGTTTAAATTGGGATGCACTCTTAAAAGAGATGTGTTCTAAAAGAGGATCTGGAAGCTTTGACAGAGTTCTCCAGGAAGAAGATTTTTCTTCATCTCTTTGAAGTAGACATCTGAAGAATTAATGATACTCCTCCTATACTAGGCTCAGCCTTTCCATCCATTTACATAAAACAATCTTTGCTAAAAATTTTTATTTTCATTAGAAAATGTGTTAAAACATCTGGTCTTTGCCCTGTTCACAGATGTGTACTCTGTTTCCAGCAGCCTTCAAAACACCAGAGACATTCTTGAAAAGGCTTAATTTGTGAGTTTGAGATCTAGCTATAATAGATACCAGAAATTATACAACCCCTTGCTCTGGATGGCATCTAACAGCCTCACATGACTTGCTAAAGCACTGTTTGTCTGGCTTTGCTTCCTCTGCGGGTGGTTCAGGATGCTCCATTTTTCCATGCCTTATCTCAGATTATACTGGTCTTTAAACCCAGTGCCTCAATTTCTCTTTAGTGCCACCTCAGCTAATCTTACTATGGATCCTGTTTCTTCTGAAAAGTCTTTCTTTAAGGTCTTTTTCTGCTTATGTCTCCTGGTTCATTGTTCCCCAGTTACCTTCCTTTAGCCTGTATTCTTACATCAGTAGAGTGCCTCTGCAGTTCTTTGCCCTAACTTGCCTAGCTTTTTGTATGCACCCCTTTTGAGAAGTTACAGGGAACAGTGTAGTGAACTCCAGGTGAGTTCTCCCAACTGAGACATTGCCTCCCTTCTTCCCACGGTCTGATCTGTGTCATCTGGTCCTCAGCTGACCAGATCAGCTGTTGCTATGTGGTGACCTTATACAGGAAGGATAAATTGACCCTTGCTTCCTTTGAAGATCCCACAGCCTTCGGTGTTTGGAAAACTACAACCAACAAAACATGCTTTTGTTATCTCCCTCAAACTGAGATGAAGTGTGTGACTGAAAGTATTATGCTACACTAGGTTACTAAATATATTTTTGCATGACATTCTTATACTAAAAAGAAAAACACAATGATAGTCATTTCCCGTAATGATGAGAGTACCTTCTCTTGGTGGACATCAGTGCCAGAACTTTATTTTAGTACCTTCTGAGTCGTTTGTATAGAAAACAGAGCAGCTGTCTTGGCAGGCTGTGCTAGAAAGAAGTGCAGTTCCTAATTTAGTATGTATCTGATTGATGCATTTGAAAGTGGCAGTTCAGACTGGCAGCAAAAGAAAGCTGCTGCTGAGCACAGTAGTGTTTAACTTATGATAGTTCCTTCTGTACAAGGGGGAAATGTTAGTGTGTTCACCCTCTGCCCTCAGAAAAATGGATTGCAGAATGGTCAGTGTTGTAGCCTGGCTGCTTGTTACTAGAAGGGAGTTGGAAAATAAAAGTTTCTTTTGAAATAGGTGCCTTGCTGCCTTGAGGCTGAAGGCCTTGAAACTGGCCTACTAGCTATAAACCAAGTTTTGTACCTGGGAGAGCCACCTGAAAATATTCCCAACCAGCATTATTTTGGTCTGTCCTGGTCTGTTTCAGATTTTTCTTTATTTAAAAAATAATCTGATGCTCAGGCAGGGAACTTTTTACGAGGCCATTGGTTGCTACTGGGTCACTTCAAATAAAACTTAAAATTTGGAAGCTTGTTCTTACAGGCATGTAGTTTGCAGGAGACTGTAGTATGTAATACTATCTTGTAGCAGTTTTATAGAGAGAGCAAGAGGCTGAGGGAAGCATGTTCCTTTGGCCTTGTACTAGAGACTTATTGGAAAAAATGCAGTGTGTGCTGAGGCCTGCCAAAAACCAGCAATTGTGATGGTTATTGCTGCCATGCAAGTATATCTCATTGATTGGGATAAGCAGTTGTACTTTTAAATCTGAAAGTTGCAGCGGGATTGCTGAGTCTCATCATTGTTCTGTGTGCCTGTTGCCTTGAGATATGGTTATATGAGTACTGCCAGGGCAATTATCTAAAAAACTTGGTGAAAAAATTGATGTAATGTAAGACTGAAACTTTCCTTTGGTGACAGGGGATGGGCTATTGAAGACTGTTATGTTAAGGCTCCTGCATTTTTCATCTTATGGCTGGTTTTGTAGGTGTCACACTCCTAGTTAGATTCCTTAAGTTTGCTGTTTTGAAGGTAGAAGTGTTGCTGGCAGAGGGGGATAGATATAACTTCATTGCATACATGAAATTGGTAAATACTTATGACCTTTCTAGCTTTGTAATATACGCTGATGGAAAGCTTGGAAACAAATTGGTTGTCTTTTTGCTTCATTAAAATGTTTTCCTAAAATTTTTTTCAGGTAGTGACAAATGTCCTTTTTATGGAAAACTCTTTGACGCATGTTGACCTTAAAGAAAAAGGTTAAGCTGTCTCATGTGGCTGATTTTTGTCCTGGAAAGAATTAGCAGTGAAAGTTAGGCTGTCAGCTTTGTTTGCATTTCACAGCTATTGTGCACTTGCCAGCATCTTTTAAATGTTTTAAATGTAGCTTTTGTATTTTTCTAATGCATAACATTTGTATGCAGTGTTTCTTGTGAGGATGCCAGAACAGCCATATAGTAAATATTTAATAAGAGTAGTAAAGATTTCTTGTTCTGAACCGGCTCAGTCCTGATCTAAAGGAAGTGAAATAGCCATTTTAAATTATTTATGAAATGCTGCACATAAGGAGACTGGGTTTCTTTGCTTTATGATATACAGATGGCAAGAGTAAAGGTCTTGGTTTAGTTAAGACATAAATAATGTAGGTGGGTTTTAAGCATGATAAAAATCTAAGTAATCCCACTTTTATGGCTGAAGAATCCAAGATGGTGGCTGTAGTACAGGTTGGATGATGGAAATTCTCCTGTTGCTCCATACTTCAGCTGACTCAATTTTAGGAGAGCTCACTTTGTTATCCTTTATCTGAAAAGCATGAACTGTTTGCTTGAAAGTCTTAAGAGGACTTGTCTTAAAAAATTATTTTTTAAGATGGTAGACATGGCTATCAACGTTCATGGGAACATGAATTTCTCTTGTGATATACCAGTATTTAAGAGACAGTGATGATTGGTATATTTATAACTTCAGTGTAAGGGGGAAGAAGGTGAAGCAGGTGTGATTGATGCTTTGAGCATCTAACTAAACATGCAAAAAGTACTCTTCCCTCTTTGTTCAAATCCAAAAGAGACGAGGGAAGGGTTGTACAGAAGTAGTGAGGTGTGGAAGGCAAAGGAAATGAAAGAAAAAAACCAGTGTGGGTATCCCCCTGTCCTGAAATATAAAACTTAAAGCACAAGCTCTTGAATGTTTAGTCAGTTGAGATGCCCTGTGTCTGCCCCCTCTGCCTTTCCTCACTATTAATGTTTAATTTCTGTTGTGTGGAATGAAGAGTGTTAAAATAGAGGGGAAATGTGAAAACTTCTGAAAAAGATAAGTGCTTATCTACTTTTCACAGCAAGGACCGAGTATTCGAGGAGTTAGCTCTCTGCTGAGAATGGGCTTCCTTTCAGCATTACCACTTTCATAAGTGTTCAGGATTTTTGTGTGTGTTGGGTTGTTGGGCTCTCTTTTTTTTGTTTGTTTGGGTTTGTTTGTTTGTTTGTTTTTTGTTGTGGGGTTTGTTTTGTTTTGTTTTGTTTTTCCCCTAGAGATCACAGCTCTCTTCAGGGATAATAAATATTTATTTCAAAACTGAATCTGTGCTAGTGATGGGAGACGTGTACTGAGATTGCCTTTACCCAGCTCACTGTAGACCTTTACATGTAATTCTGGTCTGGTAAGAAGCCACTATAGTTTCTAGAGCATGAAAAAAGAGAATGAGCAAGATTGCCTGGCAAACAAATAAGGGCTGTGCATGAGAGGAATAATCCTTTTTTTTTTTTTTTAAGTAAAAAGCTCAAACATGCTTTCTTTCATGCCTCAAGTCTGTTGTTTACTTTGATGTTTGGATTTATTTTACTTACTAGTATTAATTTCTTTCTTATTATCCTCCAAACAAGAAAATAAGTTGCCTATCATAAGTTAGAGTGTATCTGGAGTGAAAACATATTATATTTAAAAATACATGATTGTGTCCAGCAACTTTTACCTTCAGTTATCCATATTCATTTCTTTGCAAATCAGGAAAGACAGATTCAAAGTAGCACCCATGGAAGTTAAGCTCCATAAAAAAATCAACTTCTTGCTTTTACACTGTATCTCGGGGGGATTGTAGTTCTCTCTTCATTTATTTTCCTTTAAAATAAACCCATTCTGAAAACATTAACTATGCTTATATCTGACTGGTTTCCATTTCTGTAGAAGGTGAGCTTTCAAAGCAGTAGTTCAGTGCCACTCTGAAAATGCTGATAGTAACTCTGTTTTATGAACCTGTTATAATTTAGTTTGGGCAAGACAGGAAGATGAAATCCTTGTTATTGAGATTGTTTTGTTGTTGGGTTTTTTTTTACATTGTAGAGTATAAGCTGGTCTTAATAAATACATATGAATATTATCCAATACTTTACTGCAACATTAAAAAAGATTTTAATGATTTGTGGTTTTTTAATAGAACATTAGGTTTGACCTAAATCTACTCTGGTTTGTTTCAGAACGTGGTGGTGTGTATTGAAGTGATGGATATATTAAATGCAAGAAATGATGAAATTGAACTCACCTTTTTCACAGTGATAATCCTTCAGTATAAGAGGCATGAAAGGAGCTTTTGCCAGTGGTATAAAAAAATCTTTCTACCAACTCTTGATTTCTCTTGAGGGACTGAAGTAGAGCCTGCATGTTAACTTTCTAACAGTTGTGCATGCTGTATTGTTATTGAAAGACATGACAGCAGAAGCATGCATGTTAATATTGCTGGATCTGGAAAGAATTACAGGACTTCTTTTTGTGTCCTGAAACATTCCATGGAATAGGCTTGACTATTTTAAGCCATTTCTTTTTGGGGCAATGAAGATATAACTGCTTACTGTGAGCTTATGTATATGTATACAAACATGTATATAAAACTCTTTTTGTGGAAACAAATTATGTGTTGTAGATACCAGGGATATAGATGCTAATAGGAGAAATGTGACTGGGTGAGCCAGATAACTAAATGTTTTTAGTTTTGTTTTGATTATTTTTTTTTTTTAATACTGTCTCCCATGTTTCCTGCAGAAAAGCAAGTGGCTTAACAAAACAAACAGCCAATTTCTGACTCACGTCTGGCTGAATCGTCATTTGGGTTTTTCTGCCTCTATGTGTGAAGCTTCTGAGAAACCTGTTTCTTGCCTGTGTTGTGCTCAAGAGCCTTTTATAAGCAAGTGTTTGCAGTTCTCTGCTGTCCTTTCCTGTCTGCATTTTGGGACCTCTTCATAGAGGGTTAAGTCCATGAAATAAGTGGAGGGGGAAAATAGTAGCTTAGATAGCTTTCTGATTAAAAAAGTGACCTAGAGAAAGGGTGATAAAGTAGATTCTTCCAAAATAGTTAACGATCAGCAAGCTATGCTTTCGACAGAAAGATAAGCTATAAACGCATTGTCTGTTTAGCAAATGCTTTTCTTGTGGAAGGTCTTAATACTCTTGAATATTTTTGGTTGACTAGTTGCAGGTGCATGCAGACTTCTGTGTTGTCTTTGAGCTCTCTCCATGCTTTCCATGTTCTAATGTGACTGTGGGTCATGCACTTTACCAATTCTGATACATAAAAACAATTCTCATGGAAAAGTGGTAAGCAAGTGAAGAGCTGCAATTTGGTGTGGAGGAGAAGCAGGGAGGGAGTGAAGCTTTAAAAGTGATACAGAGCATATCGTGTTGAGGACTGGGACTTTAATTTCATACTTTAACTATTTTAAATATTTAAAGAATGAAACACTTGTCAGTGTAAATCAGCTTAAGTGTAAACCCGAGAGAATGCTTAGACCCAGTTCCACAGGTTGTTTGTTAGGACACTTACTGAGAGGTAAGTGCTCCCTGCACGAAGAGAGCTCTTTCTGAAGCATAGGAATCTGCAGGGTATCAGGGAGTCAAAGTGTGAGAAACTGAGAAGTATTGTTTTTCTGGTTGTTTCTGCAGAAGTCCCTGAAGGCTTCTGTTGCAGTTCATTTAGTTTGAAGGATGCCTCCCTGATGAATACACTGTAAAGTATGTTTTGTTCTCTTGATTAGCAATATTGCTGGGAACTGCAGTGCTAACATTAGACTCATCTACTACTACAGCGATATATGATAAAAGCCTAATCAGTAGAAGCAACTGCTCAGACAGTAATGACTCTTTCCTTCAGTGCCATATTTATAACATTGATGACCTAGAGTAATGTGACTCTTGAACTGATGGAAATAAATGGGGAAGGAAGATGGTGTTGCTTGCATAAAGAATTGGAAAATATTTTCTAAAATCAATACAAGGTTTCTATCTCTTTGTAGTTTTTTAATCTGGTGGCATTGCATACTACTATGTCATTTAGTAAAAGGTAAAGTCACTGAATTATGGTTAAGTAAATTCTTTGAACTCAGAATAAAGCTTTGTTAATTTTCTTGGCAGTTACTGCCCTTTATTGCACTCTCGAAAAACCCTGTGTTTTAATCTTAGAGGATAAATCCCTCACAGTGTATTGTGATGATACATATAGATGTTACCCTACTTCTATGTATTAAAGAAAAAAATCCCTTTTTACTGTAGAGATATTTTAGGATGTGCCTCTAATGTAGTGTCTGTTCCTTGTGTCTGCATGTTTAAAGCTTTTACGTTGTAATGCATCCTGTATACTGCTGTTATGCATTGTGGATAAGTAACTTCATTCTCTCCATTACTGGCACAGCTTTCTAATATCTTGTAGAATGGCCTTCCCTTTCTATGTTCTCCAGCACTGATACTGTCTGTGAAGCATCCTTCCTTTTAACTAGCATTATACGATATGAGTCTGCTTCAAGGGAAAAGTGTTGCTCTCATTTTTCCTGTCATCAGGCCTGTTACTGAGAAAGTGGAGCTTGACAAATGTCTCCCAGTGGCAAGTAAACATTTGAAATTTTTTGGTTTGTATCAGAATTGTTCTTGAATTTTATTTTATTTTTTGCTAAGACAAGTGTAAGGCACCAAAAATGAGTGAAGGACACTCTGGGGTCTGGCATGCAGTTTAGACTTCTCAAGAATGAAATGATATCGGTTGAAGCCTTAAAAGTAAATGGCAAAAGCAAAGCTTGAGCTATCACATCAGGTCATCTGAGAGTCTTAAAGCTGAAAATGGCATGTGACTGATAGTTCTACATTGCCAAGAAAACCTAGTGAACAAAATGGCTAAAGGAATAAATCATTAGACATTTAGATAGCAATTCCAAAGCAAGTAATTTTATTGTAAACCAAGATTATTAATCTTCAGTTTACTGTTCTGTGTCAGTGTGTAGACTGAGTTGTAAGATGGCAACTATTTAGCTATTCATGTGCCCAGTTCTTAGGAGGATAAGCCATCTGATACAGCTGGTATCAGATGAATTAAAGCTTTTTAGAAAGAGATGTGTGTTGCCCCTTCCCTCCCCC
>NW_020884872.1:25485959-25647761 GCF_003945725.1 Corapipo altera
AAGAATTCTTGTAATTTTGACCTTGGGAGATTAGTTAGGCCAGTACTAGGCACACTTGAAGACTTAGCAAGGAAGTAAGTGCTAGTGAATTGCTGTCTCTGTGTCCAGATCTGGGTGAGCTGGATAAGTTTATTTTATATGCAGGGCAAACACTAGGTCCTAAACAGGATAAGGAACTTAGTCAGGGTCCCTCAAACCTAGTGGCAGTAGTGAAAACTAGAATTTCCCTAGTGAATGCTCTTTATAGGCTGGGCTTTTTGATAAAACTGATAAACGAAAAGGAAGGTTTTAATCTTTCAGCACCATCTGTTGTTCAGGGCAGCAGCAGGTGGTCTGTCCATGGACAGGACTGGCAGAAGTGGCTGGGTGTGCTGCAGGGTGGGTGGCGCAGTGATGTTAGTGGAGCTATTTGCCTGCTGTCACTTTCACCCTACCTGATTTCCAGTTAACCATTATCCAGACCTTAGTACTGAGAAGTCTGTACTTCAGACAGACTTTAAGGAAAAAACACATATCTGCCTGATTGTTTTAAAGTGACTTAAAGTGTGTTCAGGCTGAGACTTCAGATTAGCTACAAGTATCTTAATTTCTCACGTTCACCATTATCACTTACTTTAAAAGAGTCAGACAAGTAACATAGCTCAATCTTAGGATGACTAGATTTGAATTGCAAGGTTTGCAAAGATTTCTAATTGCCTATTGCACTTGCATTGATGTGTCAAAACTACTACACCATTCTAATCTCACACATGATTTGTCTGTCCACTTGAACTGTACCTGGATACGTGCATGTGATACCTATTGTGCTTGGTGGTGTGGTAATGTACAGAGCAAAGTCTCATCAGCTCAACTGTAGCTTTATGCAGAAGAAGAAACTGGAAAAAGCAGAGAATGCTTGTATGGAAAATAACTAAAGTTTTCCCTTCTCTAAAATCAAGTAGCTGGTTTAACTAAACAAATTAAAGCACATTCAAGCTGTTTGTGGGTTTTTTTAGCTGTTTTTATATGGGGGAGTGGGCATATCTTTCAGTTTATGGGTTTCCTAAGAGACCTCCAAGCAGGGTAAGTGCCTGAGAGTCATCTAATTTGTTATTCTTATTGTACTGCATACAATAAAGGAACCTGTGGTGGATGGGAGAATAGTCTTTTCCTTCCTCTGTGCAGTCACTGTGCAGAGTTGGTGAGCAGTCTCCAGTTTTACTCACCTGCTAGGTAGTGCTTTTCAGACTTCACCTTTTTTCTTGTGACTGTTCATGATTTCACTGGCTCAGGTGCAGGTGTTATATGTTGGGGCAAGCTGAAGTGTGTATATCACTATCTATGCTTGCAGAGGTGTTTTCTTCCGTAGAGAGGGGGGAAAGACAGTGCTTTGAGCAAAGAAGAAACTAGCAGAATTGAGCTGTGTCACAAAAACATTTAAACTCTTCTGATTTTGAAGTTGAGGGTTCTGTTTGATTGCTTCCTAAACCTTTTAATACTCAAGTATCACTTCTAGTCACAATAGAAAGTTGAAATAGAACAAGAATGAAAAATTTTGATTAAAAAATTGAGTTCTGTTGAACAGCATATTTGTGAGAGGTAGTTTGCTACTCATGATAGTGTTTAGAAAAACAAAACTAACAAGCCTCCAAACTCTTAGAAAAAATGATCATGCTTGAAAATCTAGACAAAGGCTCTATTTCCTCTATTTCTCTGTCCTTCTAGAAGCAATGACTATATAATAATCTGACAAAAAGTGAGCATACTGTAATCTAATATGTCAGTTTTGGTGTAATAAGAAAGCTATTCCATGCTCTACTTGGTTTCATGCTATTAATAAAAGGCTGCCACATTATATTACTTTGTTCCTGAGCTGTGACTTAAATTTTTCACGCTTCAAGCAGGCCAAATTCAGTGATCTGATGCCCACTACATTTATTTCATGTACAAAGTCAGATGAAGTGACAGAGTAGCTGCAGGTTATGAAACTTTGACATTTCAATAGGATGCAACAAAAGGCATCAAGAGACTTTGACAGCTAGTGAACTACATCAGAAATGCCTAACAGAATTGAAATGCTGCACTGTAGTTCAACTTGATGTGTTAATAAATGGAATGCCAGTAATTTTGCTGTATGCTAACATTTTTTTAATGGAAACATGCATCTAAATATGTAGAAAGCATATCCCACCCAGAGAGCATCTGAGCTGAAATTAGTTTGAGACCATAAGTGAGGATTGTCATCTTCCATATTCTTGGTGAACCCTGGGGATTTGTTAACACCTGCTGTAAGTGTAGGCAGCTTTGGCTGCTGTTTTCTTTTAACCAAGTCTCATTTTCACTGGACTGTTATGCTTAGACATAAGGTTGGAAAAGATCATTAACCTAACACTGCCAAGTCCACTGCTAAACTATAGTAGGGCTTTTTGGGCATTCTCAAGAACAGTTTAATAGTACTGGAGAAGAATGTAGAGTGCTTCAGTATACTGAACTGGTGGAGACACTGAAATGGTTCATGGAAAATTGTGTCTGAAGCTGTCATAAGGCAGTATTTGAGAAGCAGAATTGCTGAATGAAGGTGGTTACACATTCCAGAAACTGGCAAAGGAGCTAAACAGTTTTTCAATGAAGAGCTGTTGGAAAGTGTAGGAATGAGCAGTGAATGGGCAGATGAATAAAAATGTGAGGATTCCTTTTTAGTCCTGGGGATTGGAGGTACACTCTGTCTGGTGTCAAAACCTGCTGTAATTAAATTTAAAAAGAATATTAGCTTTATTGTAATAATTTTTTCAATATTCCTTAAACTGAAAGATGTAGAAGAGAAGGTTTTCTTGGATAGTATTTCACTGAGTGATGGAAGGCCAAGGAAAGCACTTCTATCCCTTTTTTCCTTGTTGCCTCTTTCCTGAATTTTAATTTATCATCATATTAGGTCCTCTTAAATGGTGCATATAAAAATAGACAAGCTGATTAAGTGTGGAGTCTTGTATGCCTTTATCAAAATGCTGCGTGCCTTTTGAAATAACTTAAAACGAGCATACTGATACTACAAGCATTTTGAGAAACTTGGTGGAAGACAGATAATCAATGAGACTGCAGTGTCTGGGTGCAAATATGTAGGAATTGCATTACAGATAAGTTCCTTTAGTAGGAAGGTGCTATATGATTAAGGAATATGGGATAAAGGAAAATGTGTTAATTTATGTGGATTGAAATATGCCTTAAAAGGAGATGAAGGATTTTAATATTGTAGCTGTTCTGTTGGCTGTTTCATAGTGTAGCTGATGATCACATAATCAGAATAGTGATAATTCTGTAAAATGCCTGAAGACATGAAAAGGGAAAGTTTTGGTAAAAGCACTTCAGATCATTTACTCTCAAGAGGGAGGAGGGCCAGGTCTGACTACTGAATGTGATGAAGAGACAACATTTATTTCAACTGTCAAGGATATTCTTTAATCATCTGCCTCTGCTCAAATAGGAAATTTTAATCTTAAGCAATGCAGGAGGTCTGGTTCAAGACGTTGCTTGGCAATCAGCTTGTAAGCATTACCTATGTTTGTATTGTTATATGACATTCCTGTATGAAGAAAAAAATCCCCAGAATTATTAATAAGACTTATTCTTCTCCTTTCCAAAAACCGAAATTGAGCCTCATAGACTCAGTGAAGCCAACTAAGAAGCAATGAAGAGGTGAAGCTGTGACGGTGAGTCTTGCATGTGTCAAGACAGTAGATTGGACACTTGAAGTAACACGTGTCAAAAAAACTTTAAAAACCACAGAACTGTTTGAAGAGTGACAGATTTAAAATTAAAACCCTAAGATAATTACTGATATATCACTGACAGTGGGAAGCATGTGAGGAATGCTGTAGTTCATTAAGTGACCAGAACATTAGGGAATTCTTCTGGAAGGTGCTGTTACTGCAGACAAGCCACAGGAGTTTTTTGCAGAAGTGTTCACTGTGGAGGACTGCAGATGAATTCTCAGAATTTCTTACATGTGTGGACAAGAGGATCTGTCTTTTAATTAAATGCATTGAGAGTAAATCAGTATAAAAGGAGGACATCATGCAAACCAGCTAAAATGTGTTCAAGTTGTAAAATACCTCAAATATGGAAATGTCAGATTTTTTTGTCAGACATGTGTAATCCATCCCTTACATTAGGCTGCGTGTACTGGAGGAGTGGAAGATGCAAGTGTGATACCATAGTGACCTAGGAGAGAGGTAGAACTGGGCATTTCAAGAAAGTGAAGTACCATAGAAATTCTTTAAATGCCCAAATAAAGTGAAAAAAAAAAAAGTCATTTATAGCTAGAAGTCATGCTTTGCAAACCAGTTAGAATCCTTGGAGAGGGCAGGGAGTAGAAGAATAAGTATATGGCTGGTGTAATGCACTTCGATTTATAAAAAGCATTTGACAAGACCTCCTGCCAAAGGCTTTTAAAGGAAATCAGCTGCTGTGGATTAAGAGGAACCGCCTCCTGTTGTATTAATAACTGGCCAGAAGATGAGAAAATGGTAAGACTAAATGATGAATTTCCACAGAGGTCTTTCCAGTGCGATCTTCAAGGATATGTGGCCTCAGCAAATTCATGCGTGTTCTAGACAAAGGAACAAAGTGTGCTGGCATTCAACTAGGAATACAAAATCACACAAGTCAAAATTAATTGTGAGAAATTCAAGAAGAATTTCAAATAGACTGAAACTGGACAATAAGCTGGGATTCAGCATTTGCTAATTGTAATGCTTACTGTGGGAGGAGGATGAAAACAATTCTGATTTTGTCTGCTTTGACAGAGTCCTAGTTAATTGTGATCATTTGACAGAAACGTTGTTGTTATTGTGGGTAATTCTTTGAAGGTATAATCTTTGAGCTGAGTAGTTATAAAAAAAAAAAAGAAAACAAAGGCAAAAGTGTTTTGCAAAGGAATAGAAGGTGGAAGAGAAAACATCCTTTTTATTCCTTGGTGTACTGTATGCTGTATCCATTTTGGTCACTGCCTCATGGTCACTGACTATGAGTAAAACTAGTAATGGTGACTGGGATAATCATTATGGCACAGCTCCCAGTTGAGAGAAGGCTAAACAGGATTGAGTGGTGAGAGGAAAGTTTGTGGATTACTCCTAAGTAGGAGGGTCTTCTGGAAAAGGGACCCAAAGGGTGTGCCCCTGTTTTTCTTTTCCCCCCGCCCCCCTCCAGCAAGTCCCACCACTTTATTGCAAGGTACTTTCCATTACATAGATTACTGTATGAGTACTGAAAGATACTTTGAAGAGGGGATTTCATGGAGAGGGTCACAGATTAGAGTCCTGATCGGTTCAAGAATTAATGCTAAATAAAGCTCTGCAAATATAGATAAATTTTCAAGGCTTTGATGTAGGATATGGGTAATTCTTCTGTCTGTTTTGTCCTGTGTAAAACTTTGAAAATTTTGGGTTCCATTACCTACGTATAGGAATAGAAATGTGGACTAATTTGGGCATGTGAACTTTGAAACCTGAAAAACAGCATTCTTAATAGAGGTATTAATCACCTTACAGCCCTGATTACGTACATCAGGAGAAACTGTAGTGAAAACTCTTCAAACCTAGAGCTGCTTTAATATAGTCACCTTCCTTCAGGCCTGAAGTGACAACTTTGGCCCCAACTCTCACCTTCACAAAGGGGAGGATTGTGTTTCCTCTTCAGAGACCTTGGTGAGTGTTCTGAGTCAGGTTAATGGCTAAAGCACTGCTGCTTTTGTGAAGAGGAATACAGGTGTTACAACTTCAGTTACGAAAATCTGTGTGTCATCTTGAGTGACTCACTGAATGGATGAGTAGAATAGTCTCCTCCCTGTAAATTGTGGTGGTTGATGACCACCTACTGTAGACTGCAGTCAGATATTATGGGTAGTAGAAGAAAAAGCTGATCATCCAATGTAAGCTGACAGGAACTAATTTCTATTTTAAATTTGATGTAAAGAAGTGAGATTCTTAACCCTTCTTTTCCTTTCCACAAATTGCTAACAGATTTCTGAACAGTTTTTAGTGAAATGAAAGGAGATAAAATGGGGATCACTTTCGAATGTGTGTGTGTGGGAAACAGCTCTAAACTAAGTTTGATATAATCAGGGATAGTCTGCTTAAAACATTATGCAGCTTTTGCATATAGGTTGGTTTTGTTTTTTTTTTTAATAAAATTTTATGCTGAGACATACTACAAACTCAGAAAGGGAAATTGATACAAATTGAGGATTATTTTTTATTTACTGCATTATAAATAGTATCACAAGAGAACTGCTTTTGAAATATTGTGGTTTCTTCTCAAATTAAAATCTATGGGAAAAAAATTATACTTGAGAGACTTCTGGTATGCTTGAATCTATTAGAACTGAGGATCATCTGCAATTCTATGAAATACTAACTTTTTTCCATATGGAGTAAATTACTTAGCAATAAAATGTAATTATTCAAACTGGATTTTTGATTTTGCATTTTTTTAAATCTTAGTATAATTTCCTGGTCTAACTTTGTTAAATTGAGTGTCTGTTTAACATTATAAACTTTTTTTTCACTTTAATTTTTGTTAACTGAGACAGTAGTCAGTTTTTGCATATGGAGATGAGAATTGACCACCCTCCCCTTTTAACAACGGATGCACTGGACTCTATATCTTAATAGTGAAAGTCACCTAAATATTAAGCAAGCTAAATACAACTTTCTCAAGTTAAAATTTTTGTGAACTCTAGTGAAGATTATTTTATTTTTATCTATATAAAGAAAATTCACCTTTTACAAAAGCCTATCAAATGTTTCCTTTATTAGTAGTCTTTGCTGGACTTGCAGTTTCAAGAACAGGACTGCCCCAGCACTGCTCTTAAACCTTTGTATGTATAGAATTTCTTCAGGGCTTTCTCTAGAGAGGAATTAAACTCCAGCTTAAAACAGTATAATCTGCGCCAGATCCAAATTTTTTTGAATAAAAATGAAGTTTTGCAATCTTTGTCTTGTGTTTACTGCAGAAGTGATTTTTAAGTTCAAATATTCATTGCTATTCTGCAGTTACAATTAGAAAAATCATTCTTACGTGAAGATTTTGTTAGTTTGTGTAAGAATTTGTGTGGAAATAAGCTATGATAGGACTAAAATTGCAGAGGGCAGGAGCAGGTTTGCCTTTAGGGACTATGACTGTTGGAGATAATTTATTTAAAGGTAAAAATTTTGGCTTTGTTTGCAGTTTGTGTGCACCGGTCTGGTCTTTAGGCAAAGTGCTTCATGAAATCAACCCCTGATAATATGATAATTCTTCATTTGTTTGAAACGTCAAAATGTCTGTTCAAATACTTAGAATTCCTGTTGTTTTGTTTGCAAAGTCTGGCAATATACTGAAACATGACCTCTAAATTGCTTCTGTTTATTTTGTCGGGGGTTTTTTTTTGTGGTTTGCCATATGCATAGTAAACTACTTAAGCCATTTTCTTACTTAAGTGTTGTTAGGTCAGCTAATGCTGTGTGATGTGGGTCACTGGCTACAATGATGTATCCAACTTAATTATCTGAACAGAAGGAATGATATGAAGAGGGGAAGATTGATATACTTTCTGAAAAGTAGGGTTTCAACAGTTTTTGCTTTCTTAATGCTTGGGGTTTTTTTTCCTTACCTGAAGGCATTGCATACATTGAGCAGTTGAGTTTTAAACTCAAAATACCTTCCTGTAGAGAGAAGGGTCAGACTGGTTTGGTTTGGTTTGGTTTTTTTGCTTGTGGGTTGTTTTTCTTTGGTGATTCTGTCAGTTTAGGTAGCTGTATTATTATTGGAGGAAGTAGGTCTCATGGCTTTCTGGTCATGCTAGTGCAGAAATCTGGGAAATTGTGGAGAATCATGCGGTTCACAGAAGGATTAGTATTTCACAGATAATACACTCTCAAAGCTGCAGTCACTATTCTCTAATATGTGGAAAGAATGTGGTTTCATATTATTTTGAGATAACTTCTAGGACCCATTTTTAAATCAAGATACAGAAACATCAGTGCAAGTGGATTGCAGTATTTGTATTAGTGCTTATAAAAGAAAAATCTCTTCAGTTGTGGCAGAAATGTTATATGTTTACTGCTACAAAGCAGAAAATGCCCTTGGAAAATGACAGATAATGTTAGAGATGCTTATGGAGTATGAAGTAAATACCTTATCTGTGTATTGTTTGTCAGTACCACTCAGCAGTTTGCTAGTAGAGCACATGTTTTTTTAAATGAATTTCCATCTGGAATAAAATAGATTCTCTATTAGTGTTGTGTGTAGCTCCCTTTTTAATGTGGCATCATATTTACCTCATTTCAATAACATCCACATATGCCAGATTAATATCAGAAGAAACATCACTTTTTTCAAAGGACTTCTATCTATTTGCCGAGTTTGTTTTCGTGACTTCTCTTTTCTGTTAGTAATTTTTTTTTTCCTCTTCATTCCAGCCTCTTGCTTCTGGTGTTCAGTAATATGTTGCTGTCTCACAGGTACTACTGTTGCCTGGAAGGCTCAGGAGTTGCATGGAAAATGAGAATATAGGGCTCACTGATCTTCATATGTTCAGGGCACACGTCACCTCTTGAGATTATTTCCTTCCTTGACATTAATTCCTTTGTCTCATTCTACACATGATGTATGTTTGTTCCTGTGCCCATACTGACATATTTTCTTTGGTCAGAATGTATTTTGTTGAAGTCAGATTTGAATGTCACATCTATTTCTTCTTCACTTTGCAGAGAGACTGTGCAGTCAGCCTCATGTTAGGTAATCCTTTGGTGTAAAATCACATTCCTTAGTCTTCTGACCATTTTGTCCACTCATTTTTTTCATGACTGAGAGTTGTCTGCCTTTCAGAATTGAACACAATTCAGTTTTGGTGGCATGTGGCTCATTATACCCAGAAAGTCATCAAGGATGCCTGGCTGGGATACTGTTAGTATCACGCTTGGTAATTGTTAAAGTTTAGGAGTCACTAAAAAAAACTTCAGCTAATGTTGCCTGCAGCCATTAGATAACTGGCATTTGGTGACCTGTGAGTGAAATACTGTTAGAAGCCAACAAAGGACTGGACATGGCACTTTGTGCTATGGTGTAGTGTACAAGGTGGTGATCAGTCAAAGGTTGGACTTGATGATCTTGGAGGTCCTTTCCAACCTTAATGATTCTGTTATTCAAAGCCAGCTATAAATATTTCAAGCACACTGGCTATATCTCTCACAGGTAGACCATTATTATAGTGGAGACTTTTATGGGAGGTTGAGTGTGTTAATAAGACAACCCTCAAAACCTTATTTGTGGGTCTTTCAAAGGCTGAAGTAGGTGTCTTTCCATTAGCCATACCTTAGCAAGTTTAGACAGATTTTTTTGCTGTGGTTTCCTTCACTAGAATAACCTGTTATACCTAGAAAATTCAGTGACTATAGCACACACAGTGTCTCCTCCAAAAGGCACCATCACCTTTTGAGACAAGATACTTCTGTGGAATTGCCCTTGGCCTTATCTGTATTTTGGGGCAGTAGCTATGTAGTCAGGAGCAAGAACACTTTGTCTGTCTGTACTGACACCATGACAGTGTTGATCTGATGATACAGAAGTGAGAACAGAAGTTGCTTCATTTATGTGTTGCAGGCTATGAATGCTCTTAACAGGGAACTGGGAAGGAAGAACTGGTTGCCTTACAGATAGTGATGACTGTTCAGAGGTTGCCTCTAATTCACTACCCTCTTGGCCCTGAAAATATTTTGCAGAAATCCTATTGCAAAACTAAGGTAATTACAATGTAAGTATAATTACAGGAAGATGTTTGAGACTTCTGACATCATACATCATCCCCATACGATACTGTGGGGATACTCCCAGTCTCAGGTACTGTTTTCTTGGGCAGGAGTCCACTGGTACCTCTTGGACAGGTTTTTGTTTAAACAAAGGCCACGCCACTTGGACTTGGTTTTTAACTCTAGGCTTTGTTGTTCAGTTGAATACTGCCACTGACCCAGGAACTTAAAAATAATTACTGCAAAAAGGTTAAATTTAGCTATGGTGGCCCTTATCCCAATGGAGTATCCTCAAAGATAGCTACTGATATTTTAATAACTACAGATATTGTTCTGCAGCTTGAAGACTTGAAAATTTTAGGATTGTAATACTAATGTATTTTGCTGGTTTTATTGGTTCCAAACCTATTCCGTAGCAATTAGAAAAGGCTGCGCTACTTCGGTTGTGTTGAGATGTTTTTGATAATGTAAGTCTACTAATCTTCATCTTTGAGGCCACAGGCTGCAAGGCTTGGATAATTGAAGTAAGCAAAGTCTGAGCTTGTTCCATTTGTTTGACAAGTGCATTAGTTTTAAATTCTTTTTTATTGCCAGCTCTGACTGCACAATACATGTGTCCAATAAATAAAGATATATAGGTGTAGTCATCTGTCTAGTCATGTTTGTCAGCAAAAAGTCTTCTGGGATGGAAGAACATTTTAAGTATAGACTAGATAAGCAATTAGAGGTGTTATGATTGGTAGAAACTTTCTCATGAAGTACATGTCAAGTGACTTTTTTTTTTTCCCCTAAGCCTTTTTCTGAAATTTCATAGAATCTCATTTCATAAAGTATTGCTATATTATTTCAAGTGAATATGTTTCTGTAATGAAAAATATCTTAGGAGCTTAACATTTTTCCAGTGGAAGAAATATGCAGGTTGGTGATGACTTAAAATTCTCAGTGAGAGGTCATGTGTCTGTGAGTGAATGATTAGCAGTACCTTTTGGCTTTTATTCTTTCATATAGAGTTGCATATTTCAGGCAGCCACCATTTGTGTCATCAATTTACCAAGTTCAGGGGCTGCTAGAACTTTTTTCCCCTGTTGGAAAGAGTTTTAATTATGTCTTTTCCAAAAAAACCGTACAAACCAAAACTTTGCTTCTTAGTTTAGAAACCTTATTTTAATTTTCAGTCAAACTTTACAGACAATTAATGTATGTCTGTTCATAAATCAAGTCGTTACTTAGTATTGAGTCCTTTTTATTCTTTTATATTTTAGAGGACAACCGCACTTTTTTCTACACTTAAATTTAATAGATTACTAAATTTTCCTAGATAGGTTAGTTTCTTTTCATCAAAAAGGCTCTCTGATTATTGATACAGCCCTACTATATGCTTGCTTTAATTTGAGATGGTCTTTTTTTGAGTAAGGAAGACCAGAATCATGCATTTTTTTAGATGCCACCCCTGCCTTGTATAATACTCTCAGTACTGTACTTTCTCTATAGGCAGCATCCCACCATCTGTAACACTATCATTTTTGGGAGACTGATACAGAAATAACACATCATGCTGCAGTGCAGTGTGTGGTCCTGCTGCTGGGTTGATCTTGGTTCATGGTTCTGTTACTCTTTACTAAAGAGCAGCCTAAAAGCTCCTTTTTTGTGTTGACTTGCTTTGATCTCTAGTGGGAAGGTTCTCAAGGTAAGGTGTGCTTATGATCAGATTTTTTTTGTCTTTTGTTAGAATTACCTGTCAGCAAAGAATAGGATGAGCCAGCCACAAGAACAGTGTGAAACTTTTCGATAAAAGCCTTTTGTCAGTATGAATGCAGAAAAATGCTTTCACAAGAGGAAGACAATAGAAAGAAACTTTTACCAGCTGAAATGTTGATACTTTTTAGGGAAAAAGTGTTCTCATGCATGGCAGCCTTGAGAGAAGAAAAACGTAGAGATAGAACTACAGTTTGAGTTTAGAGATCTTTTCATGTCTTACAAAAGAAGACATGAACCTTTCTGTTCATGTTTTGTTATTTGCTGTATTTCCCTTTCCCTGTATCTAGGTTGTGGCAACTTAAACTATAATAGATTGAGCAAGGGATGCATTGCATAAGAGAATGCTTCTTGTTGCATTATGTCTGAGTGACTTGACAGCTTATGCTTTGGCTTCCTTTTCCTTTGTGGAAGAGGAACCATTTTTATTAATAAGAGCTTTTTCATCTACAATAATCCTGAATCATTCTCACAATAGCTGTTTAGATCATGTTATTTTGAATACAATTAGTAATGAAACTGTATAGGAAACTTGAAACCCTTGTTTTTAATTCGACACTGTGTACCACTATATTTAATGTGATCTAATTCAAGACTTTTCCTTTCTGATGCCTAGAATAAAATCTGCAGTGTTTGCAATTTGTTTTTGCGGATAAATTGTTTTTTCTCCTTTTGCAAATGTTTTCTAAGGATTTATGCTTTAATATGAGTAGAAATTTTGTTTGTTCCAACAACTAAGTCTTATTTTCTGTAACAGTTGGTGCACTGTTAACTTTTAATCTCTTATTATGCTAGTATTAAAAGAGCACAGAAACTGAAGCTTGAAATTCTAAGTACTTTGCTTTCCCAAGAAGAAAAAAACCAGCATAGTCCTGTAACAAAGCATTTTTATTTTGTTTGTGTTAACATAGAGGGAAGGGGTAGAAATCTTCTATTAGATTTCTAAATAAAACATTATTTAGGAAATTAGTCTACACATAACAAAATAACACCGATGTATCTTGAAACAGAGAGGACACGATTGTGCCTTTTTAACTATAAGGGAAGCAACTACAGTGTCATATGGACAAGTCTTATGAGTGAAGGATGGTTGTATGGAATGGTAACAAAGCTTGTCAGAGAAAGAGCATTGCTTTTTCTGTAGCATCGTCATATATCTATGAAAATAAGTTACTACACTGTAAAAAACTTTTTGTTATGGACTGTATCTTCTTTACTGTTTCAGAGTTAATAGTAGTTTAACTGTTAAAGGAAAGGAGGCATTTATTCATGTATACAACAAGAGTTAAAATCAGAAATCTGAGATGCAGATTGCTTTCCATTGTTACAGGTAAGGTTAGGCACACTGAGAGAGTCTCTTATTTTGGGGTTTTTTTTGCTAGTTCATGGCATGTTTAAGTGATGATTGTTACAGTTAGGAGTGATCATGTGTTATGTAGAGAGAACCAGTGATGGGGGATTGAAGTAGAAGGTTTTTTTATTCTGTATAAACAAATTGAGATATGTAAGATTTCTGAAGGCCTTGAATACCTGACTTTGAGAATGAAGTGTTTTTGATAATTGTATGTGTCTTACATGGAAGGAAGGTTTTGGTGGTGATACAGCATTTGTGAAGTCACTGCTTATCCTAAAATTATTTGATTTCTCTTTAGCTTATCAACTTAGATATGATATGGAAAACACATCAAGTTACATGGCTTGTTTTATGCCTTCAGTGATGTGCAGTGGAAAGATTTGATTTGCGGAAATGATGCTGCGTAGGTAAGTTGTTCTGATGACCTCTGGTCCAGGAATGAGCATCAATATTGTGTCATTGACTGACTTTACAGTAACTTGAGGTGAAGAATGGTATCAGATTTCATTTTGTCTAGTGGTATACAGATCCCTAGTAGAAGTGATGCTGATAAGTGGAAGGAGCTTCATAAGACTGAAGTGTTTCATCGGTGCTTGAGGCTATTTCCATTTTAGACTTTCTGTTGTTTTCTTCTGGGCTTATGGAAACATAACAAATCCAAGGACTTTATGGAAACGTGAACTAACATGTCTGTGCATGGTAGGTCTTTATTCTTGATGTATAATGTAGAAGAAGTTACCCACATTTTGTCAACTTCAAATATGTTTGCTATGCCTAACATAGCGAACTAAGAAAAAAAAGGTTAGAACCTTCAAAACTTTACATATAGACACACTGAGCAGACAGGATTTACCTGGCAGCATAGTACACATAGTTTGGCAAAGTCTGTCAACCTTCTGAATTCATAAGGTTAGCAGTGTTTTTCTAAAAATCTGTGGCCAAACAACCTTTCCCCCTTTGACATTTTCTGATGAACTTCTGTTTATGCTTGAAAGTTGAATATTGAAGGTTCTCTGACCTTGGAAGTTGATCCATGTGAGTTCCCTAGAGCCTGAGCTAGGGAACCTTTGGATCCTGCTCTGAGGTTTACTTGCTTAGCTTATATAGTTCTTTTCCTATTTTTCTGATTTTTCATTTATCTTCGTTGGCTGTTTGGTTTTATATTGTATGTAGCTAAGAAAACACATGTAATAGGCTGAGCTGAACATTTATTTTGTTTTAAATGCCAGAAACTGGACATGCAGTGTTGGTTCTTGGCTATGTCTGGTAGTGGGAGAAACACAGGAAAGTATATGTAGCTAGATGTAGATGATGATAAAATTGCTGAGTTTTTTCCTAGGGTAAAAAAAGGTATCATGTGTTTGCCCTTCTCACAGTAATTATTAGAGCTCAGAAATAATATTGGTGTTTAAATGATCTGTAGAAAACACCTGTAAAGAATTACCTTGTGTATTGGTGTAATTCTAAGGAAACTAAAAGTACCTTTTAGTGCCCTTTTTTTTTTTTTCCCTGTTCCATTCTTTTGAAGGGAAGAAGCACCAACAGGTTGTGTGTGGAAGCACCTTCATGTTATCTTATTTGGGCCTACAAGACACTGCTGACCTTTAATCTTGGTGTATTGGTATTGAATGTCCATCTAGGTATGTTTGAAAAGAAAGCTGGAACAGTTTTAGAGGGCTTGAACAGGGAAAGGAAAGTGTCTGGAGGGTGTGTGAGTTTTAAAATGGTATAAAATGGACATCTGCTAATCAATTTTTCAATTCCAGGTCTTGGAAAAGTAGTAATAATCTCTTTAAACCAGCCTTACATAACTTTGGTCTGATCTTATTTGCATCACTGAAACTGATTGTTGCAATTAGAGCTAACTTGCAAAAGCTGTTATCTGTTCTCTTATTTCAGTACAGGGGAATGGGGAAAAAAATAAAGTAATAGTTTTGATGTGTATTGATTTGTTGCTTGCTGTAACTTGAAGGAAAGTGTTTTATATGGGCCTTCTCATTTATTTATTAATTCCAAGGAGTTGCCAAGGTGATTTCTTTTCTTAGCTTAGCCTTGTTCTATAATCTAGAGAATTTTTGAACTGAAGCGGTGGGACAATCCAATAAATTTCATCATTTGACTGAATTTAATGTGAGCTCCCTGGAGTGGAACTTGTCAAATCAATAGGCTTTAGAGCCACTCATTTTTGAAGGAAATGACACCAACCAATAATGACAAGCTAGCAATAAAAGAGGAATAGCCTTTTTGGAGAGATTTCAAAAGAATAACAATGTTCTTAGATCTTTTGGCATGTGATCATTTCAGAGACACAGGAACTACGTAACTAATGTTGAAGAGACCAAACCAGAAAGCTGGCTAATGTTGACTCTGCATGAAATAGCAGAGGTGTTGAGAATTTTGAAAGATGGTTAAAGATGCTGTCCACAGTTAGATGCATAGTGTTTTAAAGTAAAATACAGTTTCAGAGCAGTACTCAGTGGCCACTGCTGTACAGTGTCAATACACTTTGTCTGTCTGAGTTCCAGAAGCATTTGGACAATACTTTCAGGCACATGGTGTGATTCTTGGGGTAACCTGTGCATGGCTGGGAGTTGAACTATGATCCTGTGATGGGTCCCTTCCAACTCAACATATTCTGTAATTCTGTATGGAGATCCTTAAAATAGTCAGCACCATATAATTTAAAATTCCTTGCTTAAGCATTGATCAGATGGCATGGGTTAGACAATACGAGTTTTCCAGCAAAAGCTGCTTCATGGTACCTTGTCCCCTCCACCTCCATTGTGTAGACCACTTGCCTTTTCATGCACACATGAAGAGAACACTCTTTCAAAAAAGTTCATCTTATTTCAGGTCCCTGACCAAATACTGATTTCTCTGAGTGATACTGTTGGGGGTTTTCTGCAGTGAGACAAAATAACAAATATAATTGTAAACTCTGTGGACTTTCAGTAGATCTGAAACAAGAAGCTTCATCAAATAACACAACACAAATTTGGGTACAAATAACAACACTGTTGTAGAGACGTGGTATTTCTATTGTTTGTTGGTCTTGAGTGAAAAACTAGTTGTTTCTCAAGTACTCAAAATTGAGATGTTTTCCAGATCAGTTGATTTTGATACTGAATTCATAGACTTGTAGCAAAGTGACTTCTAAAAATAATTACTACTATGGAAATCTAAGCAACTTTCAAAGAAAAATACTGCAGTTCTTACAGGACCAACAGGTAACTTTTAGATTTGGGACTTAGCAAGTCTTCCTTTTCACAATATCTCCAAGTCTTTCAACAGTGACACTATGGAATAAGTGAAAACGTGCAGTTTATTTTTTGTCTTTCCTCCCTATTAACAGTTCAGTGGAAGCATTGCTCCTTATACAGACATACCTTTGCTTTTATCTAGAGCTAAGGCATCATTTTATAGCCTTTTCATAGAGTATATGGGAGGGATGACATAGGTCCTAATATAAGTGATTTGACATGTGTAATTTACTGAGGTTTTGTAGTATTTTCTTTGTTTTCACTCAAGGTTTTGCCTAATTATGTACAAATGAAATTGTGTGTGCTCTTCAGCAGTTAGTGTGTAGCTCTATTTCAAAGGTACGAGTCAAGAGAGGATGCTGTGTATGGTGTGTATGTATATGCAAATGAAATCTGTACTGGACTTGCCTGCAGGAAGTATTGTTATAGCATTTTAAGATTATATGGAGGTATAGTCCTCTGGTAGGACTTCTTGTAGGACTTGAACACTTTTTATTTGAAAGGATTTATGTTAAATGCAAATACATTTTGGCATAGCTTCTATACTTTCCAATTACTCTTTGTGTAAATGTAAAAAGTTACCCTGCAAATGAACCCATTAGTTGTTTAATAGCCTTCTGTCAGTGTCCTTGCAAAAACATCTGGAGGTCTTGTTTCTGGAAGTTTGCAGCTGAATTCAATTTTCTTCCTTCTGTGATGTTACATCTTCACTGAAAAAATAATAAACCACCAAAATACAAACCAAACAACAAAACCCCCACTCAAAACCCAGTTTTCTTGACTATTTGAATATTGTCTGTAATATATTTCCTTAAGAGTTATAAACTTTCTTTTATTCAAAACAATAGAAAACTTAACTCACTTGTGACAGAACATGCCACAAAATCTCCTTACTTCTTATATGTGCCAGAACTTTGTCAAACTGGTGTGAACATTACTTTCCTTCTAATGGTAGGACCACTGCCATTTCCACCTCTCAGTGCCTTACTGACTAGAGGCAGTGGCTCAGCTGAAGTAAAACGTTCCAGCTGCCACCGGATAGCCTCTTGCATAAGCACATAATCAACTTACAAAGAAACAAAGTAAGTAATTATCTCTTACTATCAGAATACTTACTACATTTGAATTCAACTTACAAAGTATAATTGATCCTTTAGGAACCACGTGTATAGAAAAAAATATTAACAAGATAACTGGTAGATTCCCAGTCCTACTCTGCATTAAACCAACAGCAGCTATTTGCTTCCAGAGACATGGTTGCTGAGAATGGTAGCTGATATAGCTTCAGATGCAGTCATATTCTAAAAAGTAATATAAGTGTGAAAATATTTTCTGCTTTCCTTGGCTTTAGGCATAGTTGCTTATTTATAAGATGAAATTGTGAGTTTCCTTTTTTGTTTGTACTGTGTCTCCTTAGACAATTCAGGTCAGGATCTGTGCCTGATATTCCCTCTATCTTTATTAAATGTAGTTGTATTTTATTTCTAAGGAATTGTCCAATAAAATGCCTCCTAAAACCAAGAAAGAGCATTTGTTTCTACAAGGCAAAAGCAAGTTACTTTCCCCTCCTGAAATTCTCTCTTACTTAGGGATTAAATCTTCTTAGATTTAAAGGAGGGGGAAAAAAAAAGTATTAGGAAGTAGACAGAAATAACTCCTGTAAGACATTGTGCTACCAACCAGAGCACTGCTAAGGATTACTTATCTCATTTGTAGTAATACTCCTTGAACTATCGCCTGAAGCTTTATTTTTGGTGCTATCATTTTGTTATCTTTCCCCACTTTCTTTGCCTACGGGACAGATGATCCTGCCAGCAGGATACATATCCTCAAGTGTGCAGCATGTCATTGAAACCATTTGAAAACATGCAGATTTTACAAACACAATAATATGCTCTTCTGTGAGAATCAAACATACCTCATTCATTAGGAGTGTGTATTTGTGTGTATGGGTGAAATAGAATCTTATGTTACTGCATTTTTGGGGGAACAAAGAAGTGAGTCTAGAACAATGATTTCTGACTTGACTTAGTCATTGCCTTTGGCTTTTAATGTTATTAAAGATTTAAGGTAAAGGTTTACCTGATAAAATAAATGTCTTACAAGCACAGACTTTTGTTTACAAACACAGTTGTGCTGAAATTGGCCTGGTGGTCAATAAACTCATGTTAACTGGTTTTAGAGAGGGCATAAAATTGCCTCTCCTAAAATCATTTACATGTGGAAGTTGTTTGGTTCAAGCCTCTGCTCAGAATATGGACAGTTTTACAGTTCATTGAACTTTGAAGTCAATCATATTGCTCAGTAAATCTGATTCATGCTTCCTTATTCACAGATATTATTAAATGATTACAAAGTACAGAATTGTTGTGTATTTTTTAAATAAACATTATTTGGAATATATGTTAGAGTATAACAAGAGCATTGGATATTGACTTTTAGACTTAATTTTCATTTATTCCATGTGAAAAGAAATGTAAACCAATATAGCATGACAAGCTAGTTAAAAATTCCTCATTGCTTCTCCTCACCCAATTTTCCAGCAACTGAGGACTTGAAGTTTTGGATTTTTTTGCTTGTACTGATTCCAGGAATTCCTAGTTCAACAGGAAGAGACAGATTGGAGGGCACACTGTTTTCTGGGAATGTTTTTGAATTGATCATAAAAACTAATAGTTTTAAAAGAAAACATGTCTATTGGACTGCTTTCAAAAATATTTTTTTCACTGTTGTAATAATTCAATTTCTTGCATAAGTGTATTTGTTTTAAACAGCAAAATGTTACCAAATGTACTTTTTATGACTACCTAGCTGTTTGTTTGTAGGTGTTTTAGCCTGTCATGCACAGTGCATTAAGATAGATAATCCTGATGATTCTGGTTCAAAGGTTTTTTTGATACTTGTTCAGTTCAAGTAATATCTCTCAGGTACCATTCTTCTATTTAAAGATTAATTGTTTGGTTTTTTGTTTTCTAAGATAATCTGTCATAGAGGCTATCCAAAAGCCTGGTATACTCAACTTGGTTCCTAAGGATCTGTTGGTCCTGTGATGTCCTTATGTACATACATGTTTTTTCAAATTTGCTAAATAGAAGTGTTTCCTGCCAACACATACTGGGAGTTTACTTACAGTAGGATTTCTCAAAATGTAGGGTGTGGGAGACTGTCAACTTTCTGTCAGCTGCTCTTAGCTTATGTTGGTTTCCTTTCTGGTCTTCTATTGAGGAGAAAATGTGGTTTGGCGTCTTTCCCCCCCCCCCTTTTTTTTTTCTTTGCTTGTCATTGACGAAGGACAGGGCTGGCAGATCAGCCATTGAAGTTTGAGAAGGATTTCTTTAGGGAGACTTCTAAAGATGTGAGCTTTTAGAGATGAGTTGACGTTGTGGAGTGTATTTGCCTAGGGAAAATATGGTGGTGGTTTTTTGTTGTTGTTGTTTTGGTTTTGTAGATTCTAGAGTCTTGAGAGAGCTTTATGGCAAAAAGAGACTATCCCATCACAAGTTGTTTTTAGAGGTTGATGTATTGTAACTACTTGCCTCCATCCCTCCCCACATCAAAGAATTCACAGCAGTATATCAAAACCTAGAAGTAGATGGCTTCTCTTGTGTTCTTATGTATGCTTTTGCTGCTGAATAGAAACCTGCAGCATCAAAAGGTTGTCAGACCTCTTCTCTGTATCACTGAATGGCAGACATGTGGAGGTTGAGATTACACTTATCATCTCATCCCAGACAAACCTGCATAACCTCCTTTCCCTTTATTATCAAAATCATTGCAGCTCAGAATATATTAATCTCAATGTACAGTACAGTTCTAGACTTGATAGAAAAGTCTTTCTTTAAAAATATCTTTGCTGTTCTACGTGAAGGACACAGAACAGTTTTGATATATTGAGGTGCAATGTGGACATTTCTTCTTCCACATATCAATAAAAGAAGGTACATGAATCATTGAAAGCTTTCAAAAACATGTCCCCAATATTGTATAATTACACTGATACAAGTCTTATAGCATTATTTTGGACCTTGCTTGTTCAGCTATAGATAAATGCTGGAGTGTGTGATTTACATTTTAAAGTGGGAAGTAGCTACAGTTTTTGCTAAAATAAAATAATTTGAACCTTCTCTGCTTTGATCAAGAGATGGTCTTTCACACTGTACTTAGTGTACTGGAGCTTGACTTGAGATGTGTTGGGTATACTGTGTTGATCTTACTATGAATTCCATGGTTGTCATTAATACTTTTGTTAGTATTTTATCAGTATTTTAAAAGTAGGAAGTGTTTACTCAGGGTAGTCAGTCATTGTGGATCAACTTCTAGTACCTTACAGGCCACTGACTATATGTTAAAAAAAGTGTTTTATTTGAGTGTTCCTCACCTTTGCTATATCAGAAGTTCTCTCTGTATTATTAATGATATTTTGGTTTAAACTTCACTCCGTCTTCACTGAACTATTTAGGATTGTGAAAACTAAAAGTCTGTCCTTGATTTCCAATGTCCTGCTTGTTCAGGGATTAGTTAAGTATTGGAGTTTCTCTGACCTTAGTTACTGAAGAGTTTAGTTACCAAACTTCATTTTCACAGTTTTGAATACTAAACATTGGCTATTTTGATTTCTCAAGTTTGTGATTTAGTTCTTGTAAAGTAGATGTTCTGGACTTTCTAGATTTTTTTTTTTTTAATAGCAACTGGTGCAAGCTTCTAACTGAGCAGTCACATTTTATATTTTATATTGTGACTAATTTTTTTGAAATGCTACTTATATTTTTTGTATGTGACTATATATGACAAAGGAAATAGCTCTAATATAAAATAATGTGTTTGTATGAATATCTAAAAATAATACTAATAGCAAATGCTGATAGTTTACTTTTTATAAATATTTGATTGGTTACTCTAGAAGTTCTTGAAATAATTCTTTTGATGTTTGTGAAAGTACTAAGTTGTGAAATATTTATTGTACTTCATATTGTTCAGTTGTAAATCCTTAAATGTGTTTTTGAGAGTAAAAGTAAATATTAAAAAGCTCACTGCATCAAAGGAATTGTCAAGTAATATTTAATCTTCATGGAATTCACATTCTTCAAGCACAGTGAAAACAAAAAGGATTCTAAAATCTTGTGGTTATTGGTGTCAAAGCTTTTTATGCTTCATGAGTAGATTTACTCATACTCCTGACGTGAACACTCAAAGGTAGCGAATGTCCTTCATGCCATTTCATAAGTTTAAAACTCTTGTCTTTCATCAGTGTAGATTTTATCTGAAGTCAGATTTATGATCCTGATGCCTGCTAGTTTTGGAAAATTCTTCACTATTATGCATGAGGAGTGAATGTGGCATTTCATTAGTAACACTGTGTGACCGTAGGTAAAATTGTAAAATTTTTGTTTGTGCACTCTTACCTGAATCAGCACATGACTTTTTCCCCTTCAAATACTTGAATATATAGCATTGCTTTGCAGTACTGGAAGAAATAATAGCTTAAAATGTTTTATTCCTTTAATGTTGCAGAACTGTACTGGAGTACTATTGTATAATTATTGAAGAATTTGAAGTATGTTGAGAGTTTTTCCAATATCTCCAAATATTTCATCAACTTTCTGACCATCTGTAATTATGGTCCTTCCTTGTATCAAAGTGTGTCTATCTGTGTGTTCACCAAGCTGAATTTGCATAATGTGAGATCTGGTCCTGATGTGCAGTAAAAAACATGGAGATGAAGGAAAATTCTGGGGAGCTTCTAGTGCTATAGAACTTATTATTCCAAGCAGCCAAGTTATTTTTGAACTATAAATTCAAGATTTCTTCAAGATAAATTATAGGGATGCTGGGGTTATGTTTTTTTAAATAGCACTCAAAACCAGTTGCCTATAGAAAAGAGAGATAATTTGCAGGTTACATTGCAGGGAGTATGGCAAAATATAATTACTCATATTAGAAATTTAGCTATTAATATTGTCATTTTGACTAATGCCAGGACTTCCAGGCTGTTGATAAATTTACCAGTATTGCAGGGAAAGCTTGTCACTTTTACTGTACCTTTTTTACTTCTTTGGGTAGTTCTGTAGATCAATAAGAGTCTGACCTTAGTCACAGGGAGTAAGTGCAGGACTGAACTACATGAACAAAACCTTAATTTGAAAAATTGTCTAAACATGACACCTGCTAATTTTGCTGAGGAATTAGGTTTCTCCTTATAGGTGTGGAAAACTAACAGATATTAATGGTGTGAGTTGTACAGCTTTCGGGAACACGCGTGGTAGTTTTTCTCATGTTTTTCCTTGGGTTAATTCCTTCTGATAAGATTGCAGCCTGATCTCCAGTATGTGTGGTGGCATAGGTACAGACATACAGTGGAAGGCTAATTTTTTTAAGTAGTCTTTGTGTAACACAAAACCCCAAAAAAGTGTTACATAGTTAGTCACTGCTCATTAAGAAATTGTAGTTCAGTATCAGGTAAGTATAAATAGTTAAATATGTATAGACATAGAGCTATAAATGAGTTTACAATAAATATTTTGGTGACTCTCCACTACAAATATGTAACATAAGATCTGGATTAATATGGACGGAACAGTTTATGTAACAATGTTTGGACGCTCTTTGGTCATTGACTCAGTGATCTGCAAGACCAGCATTTCACAAATTGTTAGATTTGTTGTATTATATGATTATACTGCCGAGTTGTACCACCTTCTGTCTGCTGGAATCATAGCTTCACTAGCTCTGTATTCACTTAGGAATGAAAATCCTTTTGAAGTCTAACAAGAACTGACGGTCAGGACAGCGAGTAGTTGTTACTACTTGCAGTGAACTCGTGTTACAGATTTCAGTGTGATGACGAGGGTTAACAATGAAGGGAAGTGTTTTCTTTTCAGCAACACTGCATTATATTTCTCTAGTGAAAGTAGGAACAGAGGTCTGCTCAGCTGTGTGTTGGTAGACTGTGTGTTGCAGAGTGCAATAGTTAACTACTCATTTTTTTTCAGCCATAACTTACTTTAACAATTTAGAAACTGGCAAACATGTAGATGAGGCATTTTGACAGCCCTTGTACTAACTATAAAGAAGCATATGGAAACCCATATCTTTTAATTGCCTTTGTGGAATCCAGGCTGGAAATTTGATTCTTCACTTTTTGTTTACTAAAGTCCTTGTAGGTGTTGTCAGTGTGACCAGTTCTGATCATGTTTACTTGAAGCCTGATGGTAGAGCAATTTACTGTTCTAAATTTAAGGCATATTTTTAGAATATACTCCCTTTTGAATAACCTGAAGAACACCATATAAGAACCAATAACCCTATAAGAACACCACTTAGGAATTACCTTAGTTGCATCTGATCTTGTCAGTCTTGTCAGCGCCTGTTGTCTCCATATGCATTAATTTATTCTTTTGAAAAGATTCACAGTAGGTATTTTTTTTTCTTAATAGTTTAGTATCTTCATTAGAAAGAAAACAAATAGTATGGTGTATCTGTTTTTATTACTTTTTCTGAATGAATGAAAACAACCTGCAGCTTACCTCCCTCCATCCTCGTGTTTCTTTAGAATCTGTAAAAACAATATCTTTTTAAAATTTCAATTAATTTTAACCTGAAAATTTTAATCTCTTTAGATTACTTGTATTTGCAGTAATTCATTAATAAACAAACATTTTCTGGCAACTAAGAGAGTAAAACAATCCCTGCAGATTCTGAAGTATCTGTACAACTTTCTCTTTAGAAGTATCTTTACAGATACTCTGAGTTTGACTGGCACTGCATGCAGATCTTAATGGCATTTAGTTGGCTTGCTAGAAATAAAATTACTCTTGTTGTTTATCGGCTTTTGTTAGCGCCTAAGGAAGCTGTAAATTTTTTCCACAAACCTTAAAAAATTTCAGCTGTTGGTCTGGAGCTGCTTAGATATAAAGTTGATTTTTAATTAATTGAAGTGCTAAGGCTGTCAAATATCATGTGTCTTATATGACACTTTCCCTTACAGTTTCTCTTATCGCTTCCATTTGCAGTATAGTTTGTTTCTCATTTGCCTTTGTAATTGCAAGTGAGACACTCTTGAAGGGATTTCCATGTAGTGGAGGTTCTTCACTGGGTCTGGGAAGACATACAAGGAGGAAAACTGTGTCCCTTTCTCACTGGCAGCAAGGAGCAAAATGTGTCAGAACCAGTACAGTGAGAGGAAGGAAAAGGAATGAAGCAAAAGCATTTTTCCAGCTCTCCAGAAATTCACATATTTCACAGATGAACCTTTTTGCTGTAATTCCAGTGATTCCTTGAAATTGGCTGAAGATTGTGTATGTGAGTGGAATAGGAGACTTTAATTTGTCTCACTTTTATTACTGCTTTTCATTGAAATAAACAGGGAAACTGAACAAGACTTTCACCTGAAGAGAATGCACAAGTATCACAAATAGCTTTTTGGACCAGTATGTCAGCAATATCTGGAATTTAAATTGACCACTTAGAAAAGATCATAATCCCACTCAAATAACTGGGGTTAGTTTTTAGGTATGTGAAACAAAGAATTACTGTAACTTTTTAAGAGGAACACAGATGACTGGCCTTGTCATTCAGGAAATCAAATGATTCAACCATTCAAAGTATAGAGTACGTGAAATACAGTTAAAGATGACATTCCAAACTGGAAATCAGGAAAGAGAGTTTAACTGTCTACAAAGTACTATACTGCAATGTCCTGTGCCAGCTCATGTGACATGACTGGAACATTGCTGTGTTAGGATGGCTTCAGAAACCTTTTATTCTAAGTACGGTGCTCAAGGAGGCATAAAGTGGAAGGCAGAGATAAAGTTTATATTAAGTACATATACAGAAATTTTAGGTGTTTTACAGAAACTGGAATATTTGCTGTTGTGACAGAATGCTTGTTCTGAGAGTTGTGAATTACACTACTTTACATCTTTTCATTGTCATATTTCTGTGTTTCCTCTTCACAAATTCAAGCAATTTCACATAATGTTATTGCAACCTACTGCTGTGAATCCATTTCCCCTTCTGCCTGCATGCACAGACCCTTACAGGAGGTGGAAAGAAAGATCAGAAAACCAGGATCCACCAAATAGGCTCAGTTGGAAAATCTATTTGTGGGCCTAGCACCATTTTCTGTAGTTGAAATATGCCCACTTTTGCTTCTAATCACATGCTTTTCCTGAGAGTCATAAATTAAATACCCTATTTGTAGTCAAAGACTGTTTATCTACTCTTTCTTAACCCTCTGCATATACTTACGTACAACATTGTGTCATATACAGGCAATTGATTTGGAAGAGTTTTGATTTCAAATGTTATTTGTAATGAAAGTCATCATCCAAGGATTTAATTCATTTACTGAAAAGAAATGCAGTAGTAAATATTCTGTGACAACAGATCCTACTGTGGGTGACATATTTCATAGGAAATGTGTTAATTAGTTGTAGGAGTTTCTGGGAGAGAGTTGTTCTGGGTTTTTTTGTGGTTGCTTCTGAAGTGTTGCATTTTGGTATTCCATTAAAGTATAGCTGCAATGGCATATGTCCATATGACTTATAGGTGCCTGAAGTAATTTGTTTACAGAGCATCATATTGAGGTAGCCCTTTTTCTAATTATAAAACCTGATAGGGAATTTGTCTGATGATTATGGGAATTATTTTTTGTGCCATTCTATATTAATATGAATTTCATATATTCATATGAAATATAAGAACAATTTTAACAGCTTTTAAAGTTTTACCTACACTTTGTTCTGAGCTTGGCCAATTCATATGGAGGGCTGATGTAATGCTTTGAACAAAGTGTAACTCTTAAGTGCTCCCTGTATAGGTCTGAGTTTTCCTAACATTTTAAATCTTACTGAGATCCTTTAAGTGGATGAGAATTTTACTCTTTACCTTCACAAATATATGTGAATTACATGTAAATTAATGAGATTTTTTTTTTCAAAGTGGATTATTTAAATTCTTAATCTATCTTACTAGCAATTATAGAAAACAGATTTTTTAAAAATTGTCATTTCTTTAGAGGGATTCTACTTTTTGTGATTTAATAGGTCAGATTTATCTTTGAAAGGACTTTGGATTTGATGGAATTTTTAAAGGTTAGGTAAAAATTTGCACACACTGCCATTGTTTGCACAGGGAGAAGGCTGCAAATTGACCTGCAAAATGGGATCAAGTGTAAAAGAAGAGGCACTCAGTATGTTTGACAAGTGAAGACAGAGATGAGACTATATGATCTCATGGTTTGGTAAATAGTGTATGATAAGGATGACGGTTTCCTTACAATATTATAAAGTAAAAACAGTTAATTTCTTTTAATTACAGCTTTCTGAAACATTGAAGATTTTACTCTTCACTGAATAAAATATTAAAAATTTAAGGGCATTTAGTGCAGAGCTGTTGCAACATATCCCAATAGATACCAGCAAAACATTTTACCTGTGAAGGTTTTTTTCCCACCGCACCATTAGTTCTTCCTGCAGCTTCTAAGTGATAATGGCTTATCTCTGTCATCCTAAAACTTTGAAGTGATTGTTTTAACAATGGTGCTAATTGCTTAACTGACATCAAATAGCATTTCAAGCCTCCCTCTATGGGTGTAAAGAATTTGTGTGAAAGAACTGGAGTTACAGCCTTGGTGAACACAGCAATCGCTGATGATGAGAATTTGTTGCTGTCGAATCTGTGTTTACAATGTACAGTTTTAATGAGAAAGCATTTAGCAAAAAAGTGGAAGAGAATATTGTTCAATGAAGTGTATTTACAGCCTAGACAGAGCAGATTGTAGCTTGGTTTTCAGCTGTATTTAATGCATGCTAACTTAACTGAGTAATGTTTGTGTTGACATTATTTGGAGAGAAAATATAATTTTGAACCAAAGATTGTTGCTGCTAATTATGCCCAAATTATTAGTTCAAGTGGAGAGTCAGAAAAATAAATTGTTTCCCTTGATTTCAAACTGTAAGTCAGATCTGATTACTATAAAATACCTGGAAAGGCTTTGAATCTTTCAAAGTCAGTTACTTTTCCAGCAGCTACCATTAGTACCTTCCTATCATCTTTTTACTGTCGCCCACTGAATACCTAAAATTTGAATACCTGTTTAAATTTAGATAAAAATTAGCAGAGTAGCATGAAGGTGAATCTCAAGCTAGTTTGTTTGATTTTTTTTTAAATCGGAAAAAAAAGATGCATTCATATTTTAACTCTTAAGGTACAATCCTTACTGTCTCTTATTTAGTGTTACATAAAGATGCCTTAGTCTTTTGCTGATCTTTGCTTTCAGTATTGCTGACCCTGCTTGAAAGAGTAAAAGCTAAGTAACATTTCTTCATTGATGTGCCAATGAAATTAGGTCTCGGTACATTGAACTTTACAATATAAATAGAAACAGATAATGCTAAAGTTTATTTATGGTTTCTTGGACATATCCTTAATGGGCTAAAGTAATAGAACTTAAAAAAAGAAGTGAATATAGTTCATTGTTCTGACAGCAGTATCAGATTGCTTTTTTCAGTTGCTCTGTGTCATTCTGTGAGTCATCTCTCATGTACAGTACCTGAGCATTAAAAGAATCATTGGATCAGCATGGTTGTCTTTGTAGCTTGGCATTACCAAACATTCAGTTGGTGTGCTTTGATTTCTCTAAGTGGCCTGTGTCCTGACTTAGTGCTGCTTTTCTAAAAGCATCTTTTTCTTCACACAAGTGAGTTTCCTGGTGGTCATAGTGCATAATGCATGCTACTTTATGCACTGAGCTTGTACCTCACTGGAAAACAGAGCCTTACTCTTTCCTGCTAAATTTTTACACTTGAATTGTGAGTGATTTGGAGGCTTGAAGTTCTTGACTTAGGTTGGTAAAGTGCATTTATTTTGTACCTTCCATTAACATATTGAAAAGTAAAAAATTTTTGTGCTAGCAGATAGTTAAAATTAAATTAGATTTGGTTTTGTACATTTGTGGTGAATTTATCAATTTGTGATAAAACCAGATCCAATTAAACTAATAGAAGAGATTGTCTTGGTTTTATATCTATGCTTAAAGTAAATTTTGTAGAGCCTTTTTCTAGGGATATAAATTCCAGGGTGCAACATTAAATTGATTTACTTAGTGTTGACACAGTACTCCAGGGCCATCAGACCTGTAAAAACTCGTGGTGATGCTAGGAAAATGCTGTTTAGAGCTCTGTCTTCTGTACTACGCAGCTTCATGGGTAATTTCAGAGGCCCATTTTGACTGAGTTGTGATAAAGATTCAATTTATACAGTGAAATTTTAAAAAAATACTTTTCTGGACTAACAACCTTGTCAAGCTGTCTTGGACTGGTTCGTAATAAATACAAGAGATAAATTGTCACACTGGGCCTGTGTAGAGGGAAGGAGAAGCTGAGGACTTTCTTCTTGATGTTCAAAGTTTCATGTGTGGAATTCCCATTAGCCCTTTACATAGTCATCTCTGAACTGAGGCACTTATCAGGAGTAGTCTTTGTGTTGCTTTTATGTCTGTAATGTCTATCCTTATGAAAAATTTAAACATGTTGTACAGTTTAATGTCTTATACAGGAATATCTCACGTTCCCTTGCATTTCTAGGAGTATTACTTGGCAAGAGTGTTAATAGAGAATTTGTGTGTGTTTTACATTCAGTGCACTGACAAGATGAAAAAATATTGTATATAAAATGGTAAAAGAGAGCATTTTTTTTTCATTTCGTAGAAGTAATGTGGAATATAGAAACATTTTCATTGTTTTACTTCCTTCCAAATTATTTTGGTTTGCTCAAAGAATCCTACCTGGTCTTCAGAAGTGGTGCTTTACTTTGGATTATGAGAATTCTAATCAGTGATATGGAAAGAGCTGTCTAGCTGGAAAACACAGTGTTGATTTTTAAACTAACCCACATCCTGATTTCAAGTCATGCTACACCTAGCACGTGAGGAATGTTGTATGTGCACTCCCACTGAGTCAGGGACAGTTAGAATTTAGCATAAGCTCTAACTAAGGCATTGGCATGTCTTATGAATGTCGTCACCCTTACTTCCTTTATGAGCAGCTTGTCTTCCTATAATATGTTAAGTGACTCTTTCAAATTCTTGAAAATTGAATAATATGTTAAAATGACCAAGGAAAACTTTGGATTTACTTTTTGGTTTTAGTTTTATGCCTAGTCTTGTAATTTTACCCTTTAGTATCTTCTGAACATAATGCCTTCATTTTTGTCATGTGCAAGAAATAGTAATAATTTAGGGTCCTTTGTATCTACTTCTGGTATAAATGTCTGGGATAGCAGAAGTTGCTTTTCTTTAAGCTGCTTACTTCACTTTACATTTTACTTGATGACTACTCAGCTATTCTTTGGTTAATAGTCTGAGTCCAATAGGTTTTCTCTTTATGTTCCTTCCCCCCCCCACAAGAAAGTCATGTGCATCACATAGATAATTGTTTTTTAGCTTAACTGCTCCAGATTTGCAGAGTATTGCAGGATTTCATGTGTATATTTTAACAATAAATTATGTTGGAAGTTTGATCTTCGCCTGTGTTACACTTAAGGCAGTGGAAAAATCATATAGCAATGAATTAATGAAGGAAATGTTAGGATGAATGTTTAAGTTTGAGAACTAAATTTTATTTTAGACTTATTAGTTAAGTGTGTACTAGTAAAGTAAATGGACCCGTTACTGTTGACAGCAAGACTAGCTAGAAAAGAGGGTACCACGTCTATATGATTAAACTCTTATTGTCAAGAACTGCTGACCTACATCCAGCTGCTTTGGGGAATGATGCTTTGGCTGCATTAACTACCAAACTCATGCTCTGTGTCTGAGGTTAGTTTGCTTGGTAGCAGTCTGACAGTTTACCCATAGAGACAGACAACCAAGCACCAGTGCCCAGGAGCACTTTCAGGACATATTTAACATAATAAATAAATGTAGCTGTTGAAGATGCAGAAAAGAATCTTGCCTCTAACGTGCTTAACAGAAGTATATGTAAATGCATCGTTACAACACAAATCAGAGGGTTTGAGTTTAATATTATGACTATTTAAATATTTAAATTGACCATATGATGATGTTGAAATTGCTGGTGCCTGGGCTTCTGTAAGTATTAGGAGTATGTTCTGTACTATGCCACAGCACTAGTGGTTGTGTAAGTGTTAATGATCAAGCACATGATTAGTTAATTCAGTGTGTGTCTCATCTTACTGCAGAAATACTGAATGAACTGACACAATAACTTTTTCCCCCAATAGTGTGCTGGAGAAGAGAATTGGGTGGACAGTCGGACTATTTATGTTGGGCATCGTGAACCACCTCCAGGCACTGAAGCCTACATTCCACAGAGATTTCCAGATAACCGAATAGTCTCATCAAAGGTAGTAATATTTTCTTTCATTCACATGCATAAATGAGCTGAAGTTATTCTGTATGTGTTCATTTATCTCTTTCAAGATTTTCTTCCTATACTTCCTGCATATTTTTTCTTTCCACTGACCAGCAGAGGTAGAATGAAGGTATCTTGTTCCTTCTACAGAAACTAATAGCCAAATTGCCTCCAATATGAATAAAAATAAAATGACTTCTCCATTGTTTACTGTAGTATATAATATAGTACAGTTTTGAGTAATGTGCTTTTCCACAAAGGAAAAGTAAGAAAGAAAGTAAGAAAGCACTTTTCATTTGGGGCAATCTTGGAGTAAAGACTCCAAGTAAAGACTGCATCGTTTGTAATCCTAAACAATACCTCAGAGTACTAGAAATAGCTTCATTTGTGGAGCACTAAAATTCATCGTACTATCTCCAGCATAAGTGTCATTCCCTTCAAAAGCTCATATTGACAAAACCCCATAGAAATAATAATTTTGGTTATACACATGCAAGTGTGAATTATTCTTAAAGTCTTGGTATTGTGATACATTTGTGCCCTTTAGAAACCTTCGAGTTGTTCCCCACTTCAACTAGTAAGCTTTAACTTCCATAAGTTTCAGCAGCTTTCTGTGAAAGTTGGGATATTGTTACTTTCCAGCTGGCTTGGTTTAGCCAAAAGTTTGTGTTGCAGTGGCATGGAAAAATGGACATTTGCAGCTGACAACTCAAGAAGTCCAAGTTATTAGTGTGTTTGGTTTTTAATCTTTGTGAGCACACACCTCCAGCCAATTATGAAATAATGAATTCAAAAGAATAACTGCTTTACTGAGAGAATTTCTTTTTGAACAGTGTGTCAAATCCACAGACACTTTAAGAACCTTAGTAGCATTGTGATCTCAAGGAACTGAGTGCTTACTCTTGTGGATCCAAACACTTGCCATGAATTAACATAATGGCAAAGCTGTAATGAAACCCACACTTTTCACAAACGGTGTCATGTGAGATTTTGCATTTTAGTACCTTCTTTCACTGCTGTTTTTAGTACCTTCTCTCCGTACTACATTCAAAAACAGTATAATGACAAGCAGCATAGTATCTAAGCATCTTTAGATTGTTCAAAAGGTAATGCAGTGAATAATCCAGATGAAGTACAGTCAAACTGATACTGTAGTAAATCCTGTGCTCTACAAGTTGATTTGTATTGGCTTTTGAATTATGGAAGAGTAAACGCATTTTATGCAAATTTTGGTACTCCTGTGACAATCTTCTTGTTTTTCGTCTCATACATTTCATCTGGGATTTATATGAATAAAGTCATTGAAGTTATGGCTGATACTTTTTGAAATAAAACCATCCTGCTCAACTCTACAAGGTGTTTTGACACTTTTTTGTGAATATTAAATTAGTGGAAGTTTCAAGTTACTGTTACAGAGTGAGATTTTTAAGTATGACTTAGACCTGGATTGAGTTGAGGAATCCCTGGCAGCAATTAGTAAATATGTATGACTTCAACAAGTTCAGAAAGGAGACTTCACTGTCTTTTTATTTGGATATAAAGTATATTTAGTTGAATGTTTTTAATGTGAAACTCTAGTTGTGAGCTGTGTCTGTAAATATTTTTTTCATAAACAACAGGTATTAGTGAAAATATATACATTTTATATATATACACAATGTTTATCAGTTTTTCTGTTTATTGATTAAATTTCTCTCACTTAAAAAATAAAATATAGGTTGTTTTTGTGAAAGTAAATACAGTGGTAATATTTCAGGAGGGGGCAGAGTTCACATAAATGTTTTATAATATTGAACAGTTCTTTAGACTGCTGAAAGCTGTTTTATTGACAGTTTCCTGTATATGAGAAGTTTCTGTGCTGTCCCTTTCAAGAAAACTCTTATTTATATGCTCCATGCCAAACAGCCTGAATAAAGAGCACCATTGTGATTTGACTTGCATTTATTCTGGTTCTGTAAGCTAACTAAGCTTAACTTTTCACCCTGTCCTTGTCCCTTACTTGCTTTGGGGGCATCTATTACAATGTAGGAAACACAGACATAAGCATCCTCAAAAATTATCACATATACCACAAAAAGGTGGCAAATCCATAATTGTCAGGATAGAATAAAGATACATGCAAGCAAACTGTGTAATGTTACTTGAGCCGTGAAGGATACTTACTTCATCTTTCATCGGCGAGACAGACTTTCAGCTGTGCTTTTATAGGTCTTAAGTGCTTATGTAAGAAGGTATATGATTGCTCTTCAAGGATGAGGAACTCTGGACTTTCCAGTACATATTTTACCAATTTAAGACACATTGAATTTCTAAAAAGGGTAGCTTAAAACCATGAGGAAACCTCATCAATTAGTCTGTCTGTGTGCTGCTGTACTAACAAATGTCATGTCATAATGCCCTGAAAAAGACAGCAGCTGGCAATAATATGAACCTTAAACTTGCCTAGTCTTGCCAAAGGTATACTTGACTGTGCTTCAGCAGAGGCTTCCTGGTGTCAGCAAGATAGTTATTTTATTTGAGTACAGAGTGATAGTTCTTGTATATTGCAAAGTCACAGTGGAACGTGATTAATACTCTGTCTACTTAATGACACATTCCTGGTCATGAAAATTTATAGAGACAGACCTGGGCAAGACATAAGTGTTCTATTTGTTTGATGTGTTAGTTCAATTATGATTTTAAGAGTGTATTGCAGAAGGGCTGTGTTGAAACAATAGAGGCAAAAAACTTCTGTCTTTTGGATTGTGCAAGCGGTTTATGTTCTACAGATAGTGACCTTTGTAATGTGGATCCTTACGTTGATCTGACTTCTAGCTACTTCAGCTGCCTAGGGTGTTAGCCTTTAAAGTGGTTGTTATGTGCCCTTGATTGAATTTATCACATGACAGTGATGCAGCATGGCAAAATGTCAGCTGGTAGAAAAACCTGATGTTTCAAATGAGAAGAAAGAAAGCAATTGAATTGGCAGGGATGTGACTTGCTTTTATTCTTTAACAAATTATACACATTTTGAAATTTACTTTTTAGTAGAACTACTAGGTCAAAAGGAAACCAAGTTAAACTATGTACCAGTTAGCAAAACTGGGTAGGAAACAACCTTGATCCTTCTTCTGACACAGGATAACAGAAGGGTCTTATTTTTTTTAAAGACTGATAAATCATGAAATATCTTTTTAATACAAAACTTCCTTAAGGTCTAAGCTTTTTGTGCTGGGAGTACCCCAGTCAGTATGCGAAACAGAGTGTCTCTACATGTGTAGTAGTACAGAGATGTGCCTGATGAGCTAAGAATTGCCAAAGATCCTTCTGTCACAGTACATTGTCACCAGCAGTAGATCCTTAGGGGAGTACATATAGAAGAAGTACTACAAGAAGTACATAGAGTGATACTTCCTCAGAATACTCTCTGGGTGTTGGTGCTCAGTGACTTAGCCATTTGTGAGCCAAAAGGTATGATTTTGTTTTTAATAGTCTTTAATTCAATACCTTTTAAGCCCATGTAAATTCTCAGAATGCATGGTTCAGGCACAGTTAAACTGTAGAAATGTTTGCCAAAAGAAACTATGAACCTTCATTTTATAACTTTGTGTTAATTTGAGTTCATATTCAAAGTCTTTGAATCTGAAAATTACTGTTATCCCTTGTTTGATTCCATTGATTTTTCCACTATATTCCTTTCCAGGCAGAATAACCTTAACCTGTTCAATAATTTTGTATGGAAGCTAGTTCCTACCTTTGCTCAGACTTGGTCTTACCTTTTCTCACACCAGCTGTAGAGTTTCTGAGGCATGTGCAGATCATTCAATACACAACAAACTATGGATTAATATAGTGACATGATGATGTTTTTAGTTTGTTTTTATTTTGTTAATATTTTTCACCATCTGAATTATCTTTTCCTGAAATTGATCTGATATCTTTATAGAATTGCTATACTTCCAAGATCTCATTTTGTAGGCAAAGTAGGGATTTGCATCTCCTATTCTAGCTGAATCAATGAACTGAAGACTAACTGAATATGTACATTTGTCTCTTGAACAGAGACAAAAATTGTACCAAAAATAAAATCTTCTTTTGAGACAACAATATGGAGTTCAGTAGAAACATGTTTAATTACAGCTGCTTATGGCTTTTGACAGACGACGTAAAGAATGAAGCACAAGAAAGAACCAAAAATTTCAGAAATGCCTGGATAGGAATAACCTGTTGAATAGGAGGTCAGAGACTTCCCTGTGTGTCAGAGACAGCTGACAAACTTAGAAAACCCAGGAACTTCAGACAGGAGATCTAATTGTTTTTTCCATACTACTCATAGAGAAAGCTGGGCTAGAGAGACGTAGAAAGTCTTTTATTTTTCCTTTCAGTCTGGGAGTAATCAGTACATAGTATTTTGTGGTGGTGGTCCTGTGTAGCTGCAAACTTGTACTGTCGTAGTTTCACAAAGAGAAATTTTTACAGCTACAGAACCCACTTGTGCCTAGGTCACCAACATAACTGGAGGCAGCAGGTCCTAAACTCCCAGAAGATGATATTGAGGAGTATTGGGATATGACTCTTCAATGAAATGCAAGGTTGAATCTACAGTGGATGCAGACCTGTTACTTGAAGAATTTGCCTAAAGAGATGTCACTGAAGTTAAATTATTATTTGAAATCACAAAATGCTCTCTTGTGCTGTAGCTTTATTTCCTGTTCTTCATATAAAGAAGCAATAAGGTGAACTCAGATGGGAAAACAGTAGTATTATTAACTCCTGCTTTGAAGCGCTGTATACTATATTCGTGGACCTGAAGTGATCCAGGTTTTGTTTCACAAATACTGCAGTGTTCTGTTGTCTACCTGTTTCCTTGGGACTTCTCATCAAATACTGATCCACTGATTTCTATGATAGTGACCTAAAACAGTAATTCTGCATTTTGAGTACTATACATTGCAAGAGAAACTTTAGCTACCTTCAGTGCTAATCTGATTAATTGTGAGTCATCTTAATCGCAGTGACTAATAGTTAAATGAAGTTAAATAATTCTGACATGTTTCAGCAGATGTTGAAATATTCCTTTCTTTCAGCAAAAATTCATGCCCTTGTGCTGTACCTCTTCTGTGCAGCACTCTTATAGTGCCACTATAAAACCACAAAGACCGAGTGTGCTCTGATTTCTCATTTTGTTGCCACATTTAGAAGAAATGTTAGTACTGAAGCTTAAGGAAATATTAAAATGCCTCTGCCAGGATGAGCCACTTGGAACCCAGAAGAGACCTAGGCTGTCCTACACTTCTCCAAAGTGATGCTTCGTAACTGGGAAGATTTGTCTGGCCTCTCTAGGGCCGTGAGATAGCAGTTTCAAGATGAGGAGTTCAAACACAGCCCTGAGCAGTAACATCTAAAAGTCAAAAAAGCATCCAAAGCCCACAGTGGGAATAGGCCTTGTCATGTGAAGCTGATAAATAATTATGTAGAATACTCTCTGTGGGCAGAGAGGGTGATTATACACCAATGTGTATAGGACAGGGACTGATACAGGGAGTGTTGTGTGAGCCTTAGTGTGAACATACTGCTCTGCTTTAAAGCAGCTGTAACACAGAATTCCCACCTTGAGCTCAGGTAATCCACTGACTCACAACCACACTGGCTGAAGCAGGAGGTCAGATCCCATACTGCAAGGGTTGAAGAGTCAGATGTGCCCAACTGTGCCAGAGAGTGAGTGGGGCAGGAGCTGTTGTTGGCAGTCAAGCTTAAATACTTTTTAATCGATTGGACTCCCTAAGGTGCCAGCTCAGGGATAACGATACCTGAGATGGGATGCGAGTCCATGGTTGTGCACTGCTCCTTCCAGGCACAATAATACAATTTCCTTTTGTGGATAGCTGCCAGTGCCTAGAGAGCAAGGAAGAGCTCCTGTTTGCTTTTGATGATGGATCCCTGGATGGGATTTCCAGGGCAAAAGCTCTCTGCAACCTCCTTTCTGTTCCCAGGAGAAGCCATCTACCCTTTCCATGACTTGGTCCACGGTTATTAGCAATATTTTATACTCTGCTGGTACTATCCCTAACAGAGCCTTTAAGTTTTTTGTGTCAGTATGGAATCTGCATGTAGCAAGGGAGAAGCAGAAGAAGGAAGCAAAAGAAGCAGATCCGAACCTAACACCAGGGAGGGCAGGTGTAATTTTTCTCATTTCACATATAAGAAAGTGAAGTTTGCTTACTCTCACACACTTTCTCTTCTGTTTTCCTAACATTCTCTGTGACTTCTGTCTTCAGTCAGTCATCTGTGCTGTAAGATTTATTTTTATTTTTTTAAAATTATAATTAGATAATTACAGATGCTGAGGAGTGTCCTTGTCAGAGGAGTTCCTGGAATTAATAGCTTGTATTTTATAAGATTGAGAGTTGCTAAACAAGGATAACTAAAGATAGGCTTCTTTGTTTTAATAGAATTCCTGTTTTATTAGCAACAGCGTTTAAGAAACCCTATGCCAAAATATGTATGCTTGTTCCTCAAATGTGTAGGCACCATTTGATCTAACTTCCCTGAACCAGTTTTATTTTTGCACTTTCTCTGAATGTACTGGTGGCTCTAATTCACTTGTAAAAGCCCTACATGTAGCAGAGCTTCCCCAGGGATCTTTGTGATGTGAACAACCTTGTGATGTGGAGAAACAGGGGTCCCTCCCTCAGTGGGGTGATAAATATTGTGCAGATGCCACGCATGTTAATACTGTCGGTAACAATATTGTTAATTGTCCTTCTACAGTCATTCCAAATTGCCATAAATCTTGCAAAGTATTTTTTAAAATATTCCAATTTTATTGAGTATCATATAAACACAGAAGTCTGAAGTTTTTTGCCTCAAGTTAAAGACTTGATACTGAGTTAATACATTAAAGAATATAGATCAGTTCTTCTACAGACTTCCTATATGTTTATAAGCAAGTCACTTGAGTTAGACAAGCCATGCTCTCAACTCAGATCTTATGATTTCAGATGATTATTGACTTCCTATACTTTCATACCCTTTGCTACAGTTTGATTTGCTAGTTCTGTGATAGTTAGACTAAGTGTGTTTGAAAAAAGTAATAATTTTATAAATAAAACTAATTTAGAGGAAATTGTCTAACTTTCGATCAGACCTTTTTCAACTATTCTGTTGAAGGGGGATAATTATATCTATGTAATATATTAAATGCTTATGTTGTTTTAATAGCATAATACTATATAAGGTGGTATTATATAGAGAGTGTTGTGTCCAGTACCTAAAAGAGGCCTGCAAGAAAGATGAAGAGGGACTTTCTACAAGGGCATTTAATGATAAAACAAGGGGGAATGGGCTTTAAACTGAAAGACGGTTGGTTTAGGTTGAGTATTAGGAAGAAATTCTTTACTGTGAATGTGGTGAGGCACTGGAAGAGGTGGCCCAGAGAGGCTGTGGATAATACATCTGTGAAAGCATTCAAGGCCTGATTGGACACGGCTTGGAGCACCTTGGTCTAGTGGAACGTGTGCCTGCCCATGGCAGGCAGGTTGGAAGTCTTTTGAAGATCCCTTTCCACCCAAACCATTCTATGATAGACACATATGCCTGCAATCTAGTTTTTAAACTGCAGCTTTAAGAATGCAGTGTTTCTTGGTAACTGAAAGATACTATAAAAATCCATATATTAAAAATACTGAAGTCACTATGGACACAAGTGACTGCAAAATTATTGTTCAGCTTTTCTCTGTACTTCCCTGAATTTACTATCTTCAGGATGGATTCTGTTTTGCAGAAGGGATGAGAATCAACTTAGCAAGATGTATGTAAACTAGGGTGAAGCAACATAGTAGACGTTTTTGTCATAATAGTTTTAAGGGTTTACATGAAGTAGTCAAAAAGATTGAGGGGAAGTGAGTGAAATCAGAATGGGTTGGAAGAGAGGTGTTGACTATTTAAAACAAATAACGTGTAAGAAACTGAGGTGTTGACAGAACTCAGTAGTGCAGTATGGAGTGCTTTATCTTACTGCTCCAGCTTTTGATGTCAAGTGATTACTTAAGAAACTCTCCATTTACTTAAGGAAATACCTGCCTCTTAGGATGGAAAGAGAAGCTTGAAATATGAGCCAGAATTCTGGCATGTAGATATCAAATGAACAGGTCAAAATACAGTGTTTTAAAAAAATCAAACCATTGTCAAGAACACTATTTTGTATCTTTGAATTCATGTGACTGACTCTAATAAGGAGGTGTTGGAGCTGAAAGCAACATGACATCAGTAGTTGGGGCATTGGTGAGATGAAACCAGGGGCCTAAGCTGGAATACTGTTAAGGTGTGCATGGTAGTTCAAGCATATGATTACAGAAGTACACCAGCACTGCAGGTGCTACAGCAAGTATAGATGGGAAGAAACTCCATTTGAATGATGCCGATTTGACGCCAGACAGACTGATTTTACAATTTCTTGCACAGTGCTTCAGGTGCATCTGTTCGCACAATGTGTTCATCTCTTGGACGAATGTGTAACTGCTACTTCTTGCTGTTTGAGGTATTAACTCCCACATGCAAAAAAGCATATATGTACTGTGGCCTCTATTGTAGCAATTAAAGAAGATCAATGAAGCCTTCCCCAACTTAAAAGCTTATTCAAATAGTGTGTAACTGTTTGGATAACCTTATATCCTTCAAGGGAATTACAGTGAAAAAAGGCAGTTAAATATACATAGACTGCTTTTCAGATTTTACAAAGAACGTGACTAGTATCTGAAGATGTGCCCATACTGACATATTTTCTTTGGTCAGAATGTATTTTGTTGAAGTCAGATTTGAATGTCACATCTATTTCTTCTTCACTTTGCAGAGAGACTGTGCAGTCAACCTCATGTTAGGTAATCCTTTGGTGTAAAATCACATTCCTTAGTCTTCTGACCATTTTGTCCACTCATTTTTTTCATGACTGAGAGTTGTCTGCCTTTCAGAATTGAACACAATTCAGTTTTGGTGGCATGTGGCTCATTATACCCAGAAAGCTATCAAGGATGCCTGGCTGGGATACTGTTAGTATCACGCTTGGTAATTGTTAAAGTTTAGGAGTCACTAAAAAAAACTTCAGCTAATGTTGCCTGCAGCCATTAGATAACTGGCATTTGGTGACCTGTGAGTGAAATACTGTTAGAAGCCAACAAAGGACTGGACATGGCACTTTGTGCTATGGTGTAGTGTACAAGGTGGTGATCAGTCAAAGGTTGGACTTGATGATCTTGGAGGTCCTTTCCAACCTTAATGATTCTGTTATTCTGTTATGAGAGATGGTATTAACTCTGGGCACAGTAATCTGATGCATTTAATATCATCATTTTTAATGTCTTTCCTTTACAGATTTTCATTTTGTTCCTACCTAACTAGGGTAGAGAAACTGCCTTGAATGCAATCATGACATAAATATTGTTCTGAGTAGCAGCCACTCTGTTGCTTCTCTGGGGAATGATTATGGTCGTTAAACATTAATTACCCATTTGTAGATACCGCTCTCAACTACTGATGGCTGGGGCAGGGGTGAGTCTGCTAGACATCTTATTAGTGGTCTTTCTTTCTTGACTAAACTTCAAATATTCCTTTGAAGAAAAATGGGTGGAATAAAGACATACTTTGTATGTCTGAAACCCAGTGTAATAAAGTGCTAAAAGTCTGGCAGTTTGTTTGAAAATAAAGTTTTAAGAAGTCTTCCATGTTAAAGGAGCATTCATTTTAGGAATTGCTTCTCAGACCACAAAAATAATCTGTTGCCAGGTTATTCACTTTTATTCAGCTAAGAGATTTGCTGACCAAAGGTGGAGCTGTGGGAAAGACCACAGCTTGACAGAGAAAGCAGTGAACAGAGGTTAGAATATGAGGAGGATCAGATACTAAGTTAGGTAAAGGTGAACATTCATAGTCGTTTTAGTTGATTTACTTGACTTCTTCAATCACATTTTTTAAATATCTAGTCTGACAATAATATGCTGTTACCACACATTTAGTCAAATAACCCTTTAGGAGATTTAAAGAGGAAGCCACTGCATAAGAGATTATGTTTTTTTTTTAATGAAGGTAATTTGGAGAGCTTATATAAATCATCAAACTTTTAACAGTCAAAAAACCTCTTTACCATGGAAAAAACACTACTTCTATCAAAAGAGCTAAACAGAAGAATGTTAACAAAATTTTTTTTTTTCACTGAAACCTCTATTTGTTTTTCTTTCTCAGTAGATGGAGATTCTTGAAAAATAAAGGGATAAAATTAGAAAACAAAGATAATTTACCTGATAAAGTTAATGATGAAAATATACAATTATTGTTGTAGAATAGAATCTGTATTTTCATCTATCACAACAGCAGTTTTGAATGACCAGGATTGTTATGCAAGGAATTATAATCAAGTCTAACTGGTTCTTCTTGAAAATTCCAAGATAAATAGCCAGGTAGTGGGCAGTGCAAGCTGCATTCCTTTTGATGAAAAGTGTTCTGATTGCAAAACTAGAGCATTTGATTTTTCTAGGTGTTGCATGTCTGCCTGCCTGAGTTTTGGCTTGCTCACATATGACTTTACCACTTATCCAGGATAAGTGGTAATTTAAGGCATATTTAGAATAGATAGTGATATTTGGCACATGATAGAAAAAGAACATTTCATTCCTATGTCTTACACTTGTCCAGGCTTTAACTCCCAAGAAGTAAAAAGATTATTCTGTATAGTAGAGCTTCATGTACTATTAAGGGATACTTCTCAAGGATCCTTTTTGTCTGCAGATGTAATAGAAGAACTTTCCTTCTGGAGTTCTGTCTGTCTTTGCCTTCAGGGCCAAATTCAAAAGATGTCTAGCTCATGGAATAATTTGGTTATCAGCAAGTATAAGTGCAATCTGCCATGAGGAGACAAGGCACATTTGTAGCAGAGCAAATAAATTAGGATAAGCTTCTTACCCCTTCTCCTTTGAAATGAAAGTTTTATTGGAGTTGTCATTTTATTACGTGTCAAAGGATAATTTAGATAATAAGACTATGCAGTGTTAGTTTTCTCAAGCCATTTTTTAGACCTTTTCACACAGTTTTAGCTGACATTTTTGCTTGTGTTCCAATAAGCTATCCTTGCAAGGATTTTCTGGAGCTACAGTGAACTGTGTGAAAAGAGTGTAGTTGAACCTGCTGCAGCGCAGGGGAAGGGGACTAGATTGTGTAAGGTCCTTTCTCTCTCACTTTTGTATGATTTTTTTTCCTATGAAATTTTAGCATTTTCTGTTTGCAGTTTTATATACTGTTTCTTATGTCATTTTACAAAACTTTTGATAATTGGTAAGATCAGTAGAGAAATATGCAACCATTTACTCTTATTCACCATTATAGTTTTATCTTAAGGAGTATGTTTGTGCCCTAGCCAAGGAACAGAAGAGGGGCTGACAACTTTTATTTGGTTGTCTTGCTATGACTGTATAGTTAATTCTCAGAGTGCCACCTATCTCCTCAAGTCATGCAGACAACAAATGAGTGAATTAAAAGTGCTCTTTGAAGTGACTAAGATGCTTTTAAAATCCATTGATGGCTTTAAATAATCTGTTCCACAACTAAATCTCCGAATGGGCATTGTCACTAGTTAGAAATTATTACAGTCCCTAGTAGAAAGATTATCACAGTTCAGAAAATCGATATGATTCTGAGAATACATGATTGTCAATTTAAGATTCAATTTCACTAAATTATTAAACTAACAAAAATACTTCTTTTTTTTTTTAATTTAATCCTGAAATGTGAATTATGAAGTTTTTGATTTTTTTTTTTTTTTTTTTTTACATAGAATGTAAATAAAATTTTCTTACAAAGACTCATAATCTGTGCATTTGTTTTCAGTACACATTTTGGAACTTCATACCAAAAAATTTGTTTGAGCAATTCAGAAGAATAGCTAACTTCTATTTTCTCATCATTTTCCTTGTTCAGGTAAGCTATCTCCATTTTTCAGTAAGTTCCTGGACTCTTTCTAAAAAAGAGAGGAGTTGAAAAAGGTTTAAAAATTTTATGGTTTTGATGTCTAAGGAGGTAAATGATTGAGCCTGGACAACCTTTTACACTGATGATGTGACAAAAAGAGTCTTATTTAATTTCCAGGTTGTAAATGTTAATCTAATCTAATGAGAGTTTGATACCATCACTGGTTTGATGGGAAGACATGTCTTGATAAAATTTAAAAGAATTAGTGTCATTTTTATTTTGTACTAAACATCCAGATCAGTAAAACTAGTATTATAAATTATGTTGATGATAAAATTTTGTTAGTTTTGCAAAACATGATATTTTATAAAAATAATTCCTTGGCATCAGTTTTCCAGTTGTAGTGTCATCAGAGTCTGTAGAGAAATCGAAATATAGATACTGGTATGATGTTTACTTAGGTGGGGTACATAAATACTTGTTTTTGTAATTAGTACCATGAATAACTAGTGTGTTGCTTTCTAGATGTCTTCATTCTGAACCTTTTGCAACCACTTAAATGTGCAAAACAGTAAAAATCTTACTAAATGAAACCTGTATTACTTTGCATACCACATTCTGTAGAAAGAAAAGTGATGTGGATTCCCATGACAATTTAGATTTCGTCATTTGCACTCCCTCTCTGAATTCTACCTCTTTGTTTATGTTTGCAGAAGCCGCAGCTCAGTTTTTCAGGATTTACTTTTTGCATGCATAAGAACAACTGTATTGTATAACATGTAAAGCCAGTGCTGTGCTATTTTCTAACGGTGCTCCATAATTTTGCCTCCAAAGCTGCAGCTTTCCAGTCTAATACTTTCTTTAACTCTTGCAAGCCAATATTTTTGTGAGACATTAACGTCTGAATGTTAACGTGATCTAACTACAGTGTTGTATCTTTTTATACCATCTAACTTTTAATTTTTGTCGCTATAGTATATATTCTTAAAGTTGTATCAAAGTGCTGTTCTTCTTAATTCAAGTTTCTTGCTACCTTGTAACATAGTGGTGAAATGATTGCTTGAAAGATCTTACTTGAAAGCTTGACTGCTTACATTCACAAAAATATAACCAGAAAATATTTGTTCCTTTTGTTGCAGTTAATTATTGATACACCTACTAGTCCAGTTACAAGTGGACTTCCACTTTTATTTGTCATCACTGTAACAGCTATTAAACAGGTGAGTAATTTAGTTAGCAAAAGTAAAATTTAAGAGAACAGTCAGGTCAGTTTGGATCTGTCTAGGCAATGCCCCCTCCCAGCCTCTTGGCCACCCCCAGCCTGCTGGTCTGGTGCGGGGGAAAGTTTAAGAGAAAGCCTTCATCCTGTGCAGGCACTGTTCAGCAGTAGGGAAAACACTGGGGCGCAACCAACACTGGTTTAGCCCCAAGTACAAAAAACAGCAGCATATGGACTGCTGTGAAGATCCACTCTAGGCAGACCCAAAACAGAGGATAAGTTTGACTGTTCCTTAGTAGATAACCAATTATCTTCACAATCTTAATGCCAAATGCAGACTTTTCCTTCATGAGTTTTCAAAGAAGCTGTGGCAAGTTGTGATTCTGTTTCTTTACAGTGCTAACTATACATAATTGAGTATATTCTATGGTTGAATTCAGCTCTTCTTGTTCAGCACAAGTTGTGATACATGCAAGAACTACTATCTTAGTGTGGCTTTCCAACTATTAAGATTTGAAATGTTAAATTTTAAAGTCTTACTGTTAGTAATGACCTACCAAAGCCCAGGTTATGACATGCTGTACCACTACTACAGTTCTGTATATCTCCTTGGGTCTTTCTCCCAGTGACTGGTGTAGATTTTGGGATCTGTTTGAGGAGCTGTTCCAACCCCTGGGAGTATAATATACTAAAGTTTAAAGTCTCTTATGAGTTCCCAGATTATCTCTGGGAGTATTTAAGGAAGTGATACTTTTGTTCTACGTTGAATTTTCAAATATGCTCAAGTGAATTAGATGTAAAAATGCTATGGACTACAAGTGGTATTTTCCATCTCTTAACCACTGGTGACTTTGTTAGTCCTAATCTTTATCATATGGCAGCACCTTTTCAATGGAAAGTTCCAGATTCTGTGTCCTTTGTTTAGTTTGTGTGTTTGTATGAAACACAAGTTCATAGGATAATTGAACAATAAAAATAGGTTTCGCTGCACAGTCTTTTGAAAAATTCTTCCCGACTATATATACTGTATATAAGGTTAAAAAGTTTGGCTTAATTGTATGACAGTTGGGAAGTATGACCACCTCTAGTCGGGTCATCTCTTTATCATCTTGCAGGATAAAGTCCCAGTCTTTCCAGATGTATTTTGTACACTTCTGTCTTCTTGGCAAGTACTTTTATAAGTACTTTGCACTTACTCAAGGGTCAACAGAGCATGAGCAAGAGATGATCACTTAAATACTAGAAACTGCACACTGGAAACATCCCTATTCATCAAAATATCTTCATTAAAATGCATAATGTTGTTGACCAGTGGTAATTGTGAATGCTCTTTTTCATAGATGTCCAGCATGACTGTAGTACTGATACGTATCACAATTCCATTTGTTCTAGTGAGAATATTTTTTTCCTTATCGTAATCAAGGATAATTTTTAAAATTTTTCTTGCAAGCTAGAGCTATTCTGTGTCTTTGTAGCCAAATGTACATCACTGCATCATTCCATTTCACTCTTTTCTAGGGTTATGAAGATTGGCTGCGACATAAAGCTGACAATGCAATAAATCAATACCCTGTTCATTTCATTCAACATGGTAAACTGGTTAGAAAGCAAAGCCGAAAATTAAGAGTAAGTAACTATGATCTAACAGGTTTTGGGAGTCAGGCTTTACACACTTCACATGTAAAGTAAATTATAGAGAAATGTAGTCTGATGATATAGCATTTATTGCGTTTTATGGAGATTAGGCCTACAATATACTAATTTTTAATTTAATACCTTTGAGTAAAGTATTTTTATAAACTAGTTAAGTTTCTGCTTTCTTTGCCTAGTTAAACTCCTTTGATAAATGTTCCTATCATTTTCTAGTTTTTAACTTGAAATTAATCTCACGATTTATCTTTACTGCATTTCTGTCATCTGCGATTATCATTGAATTATAGAATGGCTTGGGTTGGAAGGGACTTTAAAGATCATCCAGTTCCAATCCCTCTACCATGAGCAGGGACACCTTCCACTAAACCAGGTTGTTCGGAGCCTCATCCAAACTGATCTTGAACACTCCCAGGGATGAGGCATAATTACTATCATGTGCATTAATAATTTATTATGATTGTGACAGTCAATACTATATATACAGATATATGCATACATATATACACAACACATTCTGAATCCTTTCTTCATTACCTAGCAAACCACAGTCTCTTCACTGACCTTCTGAACGTTGCTACATTCCCTTCTTGAGATTTTGAGGGTTATTTTCAGAAATTAATTTTTGCTGCCTTTTTTTCCCCCCTTTTCATGAGCAGATTAACTTTTTATCATCATTTTCTTTAGAACTCAGAAAATTTGATAGATATGTGCTTGGAATTTTCTTATTTTTAATATGTTTATTTGGGTATCTTTTTCTGCTCTGCTGTGTTTGGGCATAAAGGCATCAACAGTGTTCACAGCCTTTCTGCTGTGACCTTTCCTTTGAGTGTAATAGCTTCTGTCTAGGGCTTCCCAGATTAAGATGTCACATGCTGAGAATTCTGTGTGTGTAACTAACCCATTAAATATTCCAAACAATCAATTAGTTAATCTGTTGCCTATGTTTTCTTAATTTCTCCCCTATTCCTTGCTTTTCAGAGATTGTGTATTGAGTAAGTAAATGATAGGAGAGACAAATATAGGAAATATTTGCTTGGAAAGGGATATCTGTATATATGGGTAAATACGGGTAAAATTCTCTGATCTGTATAACATGAGAAAACAAACTAGATTGTATAAAGGTAGACCTTTCTGCACCTAAAACCTTTAGATATTCGATTAAAGAAAGGAAAAAGACTTGCTAAAAGAGGAGGTTTCTTTTTCACAGCAACAGAGAACGGTTGAGGTTGGCAGGTGTCTCTGGAGGTTGTCTCATCGAACACCCCAGCTCAAGCAGGACCACCAAGAGCTGTTTGCTCAGGACCATGTACTAGACAAGTTTTAAATATCTCCAAGGAGGGAGACTCCAACACCTCCTTGGGCAGCCTATTCCAGTGCACAGTGAAAAAGAGATGGATTCCTCCCATGTTTCAGTTTCTACCCATTGCCTCAGGTCCTGTGACTGGCACCACTGAGAAGAACCTGTCTCTGCTCTCTTTGCATCTTTAGCTGACATAGTGACAAATGTTGCTGGAACACCTTTTGTATTTTATTAAGAAGTTGCTATGTGCTAGTACTTTTATTTGTTTTGGGTTAAGGAAAAAGAGAATTTCATACCTGATAGTTGCAAGTATGCTTAATAGCTTGTGTTCTCCCCTGCCAGGTGTACAATCTGCAACTTTTCATCACTATTGGTTAAGAAAAGAAAAGCCTTTTGCATATCTACAAATAGATAAATCTAATTTATTATTATAATTCTAAAATTTTATTTTAAGATGTTAATGTTGCTGATTTTTGTCAGGCTATTTTGCTTAACTAGAATTAACTGACTCCTGCCAGCTGCTGAGGGTATTGGAATTTAGCTTTATAAGCACATGACAAGAACAATGATTAAGCTGAGTCTTATTATAATGAATTATGACATAAAAGTATATTGAACAGATGTTGACCTACATGAAACATTGCAAGAATTACATATTTTTGATGGTGTTTTTATTGAAACTCTGATGTTCTTAAGATGTGGAGTATGTCTTTGCAACTTGTTAATTTGTTTATTATTATTTGTAAAAGGTAACCTCCAAAAATGTAACAAATGCCTTTTTTCTCAAATGAATGATTTGCAGGAATATTTTGAATTTGTAGTTGGTTGGCTGTTCTGTGATACTTTAACATGCTGCAAAATACTGCCTATGCATGCATGAATAAAAATTCATTTGCTTATCTGTAAATGCGAATAAAAACAGGATGGACACCTAGTCACAAGTTCTAAAAATGTATCCTGTTTTCATTGACAGACTTGGAATTCTTAGCTTTTTCTATCTCTTACTGTAATATTTGGAACTAGATGCTTATCCTCAAGAACCAATGAGAGTAGCTCACATCTCCAGCTGGTTTTGAAACACTGTTTTGTTGTATTCAGTCTTGAAGCAGGGATAATGTCTTCCATCTCTCAAACAATGTTGCAAAACTTAATAAGACAGTACTTGCAAAATGGTTAATCCTGAGAGGAGAGGTAGACCTCAGTCATTCCACAAGGTATAATTCTGTTTTTCAGAGATTTTTCTATAGTTCTTTGCTCTCTGGCAAAATCCTAGTGTAAATGAAAGTTGGTGAATTTTCAAAATATTTGTGTGAATCTAGGTTTTAGTTTTGAAATCTGAAATTTGGGCTGCTATATAAATGCATTTTATTTTCTTATGTTTTTTTTCCTTAGGTTGGAGATATTGTAATGGTAAAAGAAGATGAAACATTCCCATGTGATTTAATATTTCTATCAAGTAGTAGAGGAGATGGAACATGTTTTGTTACAACAACTAGTTTGGATGGTGAATCCAGTCATAAAGTAATTAAATGTTCTACATTTTCTTTTTAAGGCGAAGTTTGCTTTTAATTTTTTACATAGATCACAATATGACTTTGTGCTTATATGTGTGAGCAGATACACTAGTTTCCGTAATCTGTGTTTCTACCAGTTGATCTCATTTCTCTAAAAGTAACATTATTGTATGAAAAGTTTTAAAACATATTTATTTGTGATTTTGTCTGTGTCCGATATGGGAATGCAGGTTGCAGAGATAGTGCACTAAGTTTTTTGTACTTAAATGCTTTCACCGTGACTTGATTTGTGAGTACACTGCAAGGTACTGGCACATAATCATAGAATCATTAAGCTTGGAAAAGACCATGTAAGATGATGCCCAAGTAGGAGCATTTAACGCTGCATCTTATTTGAACTATGAGCTCTTATGTAAAAGTGAGTAAATGTATTTCATGCCAATCTGAAGTACATGTGCAAATTACTGTCTTCTATATCTGTCCTTTTTTATTTTATTGACACCATTTTATTCACTCCAGACTTACTATGCTGTTCAAGATACAAAGGCATTTCACAATGAACAAGAAATCGATGCACTACATGCTACCATTGAATGTGAACAACCTCAGCCTGACCTTTATAAGTAAGAAAATAATTTTTACCTGTTTCATTTAAGGTACCCTAGCAATAAATTATAAAAAATATCATAATGAAAAGATGCTGTCTGCATCTGTCGGGTTGGAGGGAACCCCAGAGTGAACTGGAAGTCAGGTTAGTCTTTCATCCATACTCCTTTTCTGCAGGTCATTCACCCTCAGGTGTGCTGACGGGTGGTGGTCTCCAGAGATCACACAAAGCAATCCACTGGGGAGTGTGATGGAAATTTTAGAATATCAATTCCTTTTTAATCTGAAAATAGAAAAGAAATTAAGCTTTACTAATACTTAATGTATTTCTTGATGTTGGCACCCTTACTCAATCTGTATTTGAGAGAGCCCTATGCCACAGGCAGTTCTCAAGGAGCCTCCAGGGAAAGAGGGGTTGTTCTACAATGCGTAGAGGCTGCTTATGGCACCATCACTCATTCCTTTGCTTTCAGCATATTGTAGTTTATGTGTGCCCAGTTAAGTGGATTTACAGATTATATTATCTAGTTTTAACTAAAGTAACACAAAATGCTTAAGTGGCTTAAAAGGATTCTTGTAAAGAAACTACAGAATGAGAATAATAACATTTGAGCACAAATGAATAACAAGAAAATGGCAAATGGTTCTACTCCTGATATGAGAACTTTACCTTGTAATGTGGCTGATTAAGCTACTGTTAATTTAATCAAATTTGACAAGAAGTTGGCCAGAAAAAATTTAAATTGTCAAGACTATTTGGAATATGGATTTACATCTGCTGTTGTTAACCTCAGATCACGTACTTTGAGATATTAGCTAATTATATTAACTAATTATAGCATGAAACCTTCATGATTAGCAGGACACTTAAAAACTAAACATGCAGAACATAAAGAAAAACCTCTGCAGTTGTTTAAAGTCATGCAATACAAAATATTTTACAAAAGTAGTGTACAAAATTTCACTAAACCTACTGATAAATATTTAGAAGCCTCTTTTCAGGTTTCTTCCTTAATAGTGAAAGAGAAAAAGCCCATACTGTTGGGAAAACACTTGGTTTTTCTGCCACAGTAAAAATAGCTGAAATAAGACACAGAAAGCAATATGGTGACAAACAAAAATGTACTCTTTTGACAAATGTTGTTGGAAGATGCAGAGAAAACATTTCTTGTTTCTGAGGTGTGAAGGTACCTCTTTTCCCCAATCTCAGTGACCAAGAAACTGGTCTAAAAATCTGCATGGTAACAGATTCTTTAGAAAATCAAGTCCCTCAAAGGCTTAGTCCTTTTTTAAATACCTGGCTCACAAAGCAAATCATTGAAAGTTGAAGCTTATGCTATCTTAGATGGTGGAATTTGTTGACAGATGAATAATGAAAATGCTTGTTGGTAGAAAGCTTGAATCTCTGCTGATTTTTACTTGGCACTTTATCTCTCAACAAATCACAGTGGTGAATCTTTGTTTCCAAAGGCACATAGTATGATGTATCATAACAGACATACACTGTCTTTAGATGTGGCCCTAATGTGTTGTATGTTCTCTGAGCAGACAGGTTACCGATCCAGCGAACCTCAGAGGTTCCCTTTCAGGGTAACAGGTCCACCAGCTCCCCACAGTTTTCCTCTACCAATCATAACGCTAATGTCGGTCTTAATCCCCTTTGATTTGAGATCCAGTGCAAGTACAGTGTACTGAATCTGGCTAGAATGGCATCAGTTTTCTTTGTATCAGTTTTTCTAAATGAAACAGTGTTAATAGCACACCAGGGTATTAGCTATTGATGACAAATTCCTGCAGAGTGTCAAACTTTTTGTTCCTGGCTTTGCCTCTCCAGCAAATAGGCTGGGTGTGGGCAAGAGGCTGGGGATGGATGGCTGACCTCAGTTTACCAGAGGATATTCTGTGGCAAGAAAACTGGGGTGGGATAGTCTCCAAAGTAGCTGTTGTTGGAGACTGGCTGAAAATGGGCATGGTGATGGGAGGTGGTGAGTGGTTGCCCTTGTATCACTTGGTTTTTTCCCTTCACTTAATAAACTGTTATGGTCTTCCTTTTGCTCTTCTGATTCTCTTCCCTATCCTGCTGGAGAGGGAATGAGCCAGAGGCTAATGGGTTCTTAGCAGCTATCCAGTGTCAACCCACCACATACAGATAAGATGTACTTAGAGATATTCAGAGGGAAAATTACTTACTGGCTCTATGCTTTGGTTTGCTTTGGTTTTAATTCACTTGTAGGCTTTAGATGTTGTAAAGGATAGTAATTACACTGACTTATCTTAGGCAGTTTAGGGAATAAGTCTTCTTGCTATTTCTTGCTTCTGGGTCTACTTAGAAGATTTATCCCTAATTTTATAATCTGGTATATTTTTTTATATGCAAAATTTACACTGACTTCCCCTTCTGTATATATTTGTATTTACATGTTTTAAATGTGTATCAGTATGTATGTCTATGTTCTTGTTCATGTTCTGGATAACTTGAGCTTGTTCAGTTGGAAAATGCTCACTGTGATAAATACTTTCTAGAAAATATTTCTCAAATAATCTATTAGCAGTGCTGTTAAACTACTTGTATGTTTCCCTTTCAGATTTGTTGGTCGAATAAATGTTTACCATGATAGGAATGAGCCTACTGCAAGGTAGGGAAATCCAGAGTTTCTACATATTTAAACATTTTCACGGTTGAATAAATATCAATAATGAGAATTATCTTTGGTTCACCAGCATGGTGCTGCCTTGTCTTAATGATAGAATATTTTTCCTTAAAAAATTCCAGACTGTTATTTCATAAATCATAAATATTTCATTTTCCAATAATATTTTTCTGCTTTTATATTTTTGTTTTATTCACTTCAATTTTATTTGAAATATATTTAGTTTGTAAATAGTTGTAAATAAATAGTAAATAGTTTTTAAATAAATGTTGATAGGATCTTGATAACACTTGTACAATACTGCCTCATTAGCATGAGATCTTGGTAGTGCACTAAACAATACGAATAGTATCACTTGTTTATTTCTCTCATTTTTCTTCTTAGATATTAAAGAGTTTGAACACATCAAATAATCATGTTTAATTTTACTAAGGGTCTAAATGCCCATAGTGCTGTGTGTGCAATGAAGGCAACATCCAGCTTGCTGTACCTGATTTTGTTCGGGTCCTTGCCACATAGAGGCAAAGCAATAGGATGGAAAGCTGTTTGCTTGGGTGATACCCTAGATCCCAGCATATGGGGAGTTACTCAGTTCTGTCTCAGTGCCTTCCTAACCTCTTCAGATACCTTGTTTTCTGTCACAATCTGCTATAAAAACTGTTGATTGATCTGTGTCATTAATGTAACATCACTCCACTAGTTTCCTGGAACTAGTTTCAGGTTTTACATCAGAGTTATGACTCTGAAGTTCCTGTTTGTTTAGAATTTGTGATTTTGGGTTAGTTTTATACCACAAGAAAACTTTGAATAACATTCAAAAACACTGGACTTACTTCTTGTGGTTTTTTTCATTGCTGTAGGGGTAGAATCTGATAATTCTTCATGCAGTCTTTCTATAAAGTAGTCCTTGGTTTTGAACACCTATGGTGATTTATTTATTACATATCATGCTCCAAAATATTATTTAAACTGCATGGGTATCCTTACATTAATTCTCTTATGCCTCAATAAGTTATTTTACCTATATTCATTGACATGCTTTGAAATGTTTCCAAGAAGTATCTAAAGATACCTTATATGCCATTTATACTTAAAGTGGAAGAGTGTATTTTCCTTAATAAATAATTCTAGCATACAGAACACTATAGTTTATATAAGCCTAAAACAGACTTGAATCAGTATTTTTAAAAATAAGAACTGTGCAATTAGGATGATGAGTCTTTATTTATGTGCCTACACATATGGGTTTCAGGTGCATTGGTTCAAGATTCACCTTGTGAAATTATGAGCTTAATTTTAAGCATCTGATTGTTTATTTTTAATTTTCAAATATTACATATTCCTAGTAAGTTTGTTAAACAAAATAAAAGTATTTGAATAAAACTGATTTCCTGGTTTACATGACTTTCACCAAGGTCTGATGTTTTTCTCTAAATGTTTATTTTCTAATACTTATGTTTTGCAGGCCATTAGGATCTGAAAATCTGCTCCTTAGAGGAGCCACTTTAAAGAACACAGAAAGAATCTTTGGTAAATATTTATATTGACTGTTTGAATGGACACCAAATTAATAAGCAAACATGAAAAAAGGTTACAACCATACAGTTACTACTGGGCATATGATTTCTTTTAAGTCACTTGATTTACAACTTCTTAATAAGGGGTACTGATGCTGTATAGGAACACTTTAGCAGTTGAAAACTGTGACTAGAATGGGATTTAAATGCTGCTTAAAACTTCCCTCTAAGAACCAAGCTATTAAAGCCATTTCTAATTTTTGGGGTATCATCCAAATGTTTGTTCTTTTTCTTCAGACTAAAGAAAATTAAAGAAATGACAGAGTTTTATAATGTAGTGAATTGTGCTCTTATAAAGTTATTGTACTGTACAGTCTTTAGTAAACAAGTTGTCTAATTTCAGGTGTTGCTATCTACACTGGCATGGAAACTAAGATGGCATTAAATTACCAGGCAAAATCACAGAAGCGATCTGCTGTAGAAAAGTAAAATTTCTGTTATTTATTTTGGGGGTTGAAAACTGCATACTTGAATGGTGAAAATGGGATTTATTTTTTTTCTAACAGTGTATGTTTCATTGATTTAAATTAAAAAAAAAGAGGTAGGAGTTATGATTTTGCTTCTTTCTGAATATTTTTTAGTTATAATACCAGTCATATAAGGCCATATAAGTAAAGTTTCTCAAGACTGAATTATTATTAATGTTAAATGTTTAACAAATAAAGCCATTTTAATTTAACGCCTAGCTTTTTAAGATATGACATTTTGCTGTACCAGAAGACTTTTCTTTCACTGGTTAGAGTACACCTACTGACAGTTTTCCAAGGCTGTGTGTTTTATTCCCAAATCTTTGCTTGTGAAGACTAGCCATGAAGTGTTTTATTATGCTAACATTCAATGCTTTTCATTGCAATTAAGTCTTGAATTCAGTAAAAATAACTTTTTTAATGCACTTCACTTTTGGTGAGCTGCAGTAACACAGTGCTTGTCTGTGGTGTGTTTTCCATGGCTTAGCTAAAAATAGCAAGTTCCATATAGGCATGTGTAATGGGAAAGTAAGACACTACTATCCCTAAGGAATGAGCTGACAGTGGTCACTTACTGTTTTTACATTAGATTATTTTCTAGTCCTACTCTGCTATCTGAACTCATCAGCGCTGAGTAAGGGATCCAACCTTGTAAAAAACGAGATGTCATTTATTGAGGCAAGATGTACTGACCAGCTGACAGCCCTTCTCTTATGCAGTGACTAAGCAATGACGATGTGTCTCTTTCTGTTGTTATTAATGTGAACGTGGCTTTTAGGTCGGGCCCATCATTAATGAAAATATAATTTTAAATGCAAAATGTTCTTGTCCTTTTTTTAGATCTGTCTATTAAAACGTTACAGCTACAAAGCAAAATGTTCTTGATGGTTTTATATTTCTATAAAAGTACTTATGTGAGTGAGTTTATATTGATTCAGAGAAATGGCATAAAAAGGTCTGCAGAGGCAAGCCCGGTTATTCTGTTATGACTCTATCTATGCTATTGTTTTCACTAATATGCTAGTTTTGGTAATGTGTCACGCATTTTGGAAACAATTATAGCAGTTAACATTTTAAATAGAAAATAGTCCTCAATGTTTTTCTTCATTGGAAAAAGACCGTAGAAAAGTTATATACTATCTTGGTGGTGTTAAACTTGCAACAAAGATTAGGCTGAAGCACAAGTACATTTTTTAATGAACTCTATAGCTTATATGCTAATGGAATTCTTATTTTGCCCTTTTTTTTTTTTAGATCAATGAATGTATTTCTTATTGTATACCTCTGTATTCTCATCAGTAAAGCACTAATAAATACTGTTCTGAAGTATGTCTGGCAGAGTGAACCATTTCGTGATGAGCCATGGTATAATCAGAAAACAGAACCAGAAAGGAAAAGAAATTTGGTATGGAAGTAAATTAAAATACAAAAAAAGTTTCTCTAAACCCTTAATTTATAAGTATTTACTGAAAAGTATATACAACTTGCTTACTTACCAGTCATAAATTTTTTCTTTTTTTGCTAACAATGCTGATAGTGTGTTTGTAGAAAGCTTGTATATTAAATTTTTGCCCTTTAGTTGTATGTGTGAATTTAACTGATGAGAAAATGTCTGGCTTAGTATAGAAAGCTTCATGAAAGTGTTTTGGAGTTGCCTGTCATTTATGGAAATTACTAAAGGACTAACCCCTTGCAGAGAAATACAAGACTGGAAGGAGTCCGACAACTATTGGCAATCCTGTAACAGACATGTTTAAAAGAATCTACTGTGGGAATCTCTACAAAAATATCCCTCAAAAGCTGTCTCATGAGAACTAGAGGCCAGCATCAAGAGTTACCAGTGTCTGATGTTCTTACAGAAACAAGGTCGTTGTCCAGAATGGATACTCAGATGATCCAAAGTAATGAACTGAACCCTGAGCTACAGAAAGCACAGTATTATTTCACTAAATCCTCCCAATCAAACTAGGGGAAAATTTGCTTCCCTACCCTAAATGCATGATGAGCACATGCTAGCCAGGCATTTTCTAGATTTCTCATTGCCACCACTAGTATTACTTCAACACGCTCAGCAGGTTGACTATAGCTCCACCACTGAAAAAACTGAGCTAGGGTGTCTGCACATGTTCTACTTGTTCTGAGAGAGGGAAAGGAATCCCTTTATTTATTAATGAAATGCTGCCTGAAAGTTACTTAGTTTGGTAATACTTGGAAGAGTTGCTATAGTTCTACAATATTTTTTTGGTAATCTGTGAACATACATGTTATTTTTTCCCTTGTTCTCAAATACATCTTCACCACTCTCATTAGTTGCTCTAGAACTTTGCCGCAATGCTATGTATTCTACACCCATATGTCTAAAGAAAAATGCAAATTTAAAATCAACATTTTTATTTCATGCCAAATTAGTTGTGATGTTATAAACCATGAAGATCTACATCCTATGCTGAACTGGAGCTGTGAAGGGCACTGCTTACTGTTTTAAAGTTATCTGAAAAAAAAAAGTAAATATATGTAGTAATTTTTCAGTTTTTGATGGTACATGAAAAATCAATATTTTCATCTTGTTTCTTTGGCAGTTTCTTCGAGCTTTTACAGACTTCCTTGCATTCATGGTTCTTTTCAACTACATTATTCCTGTATCCATGTATGTCACTGTGGAAATGCAGAAATTTCTTGGTTCTTATTTCCTTACATGGGATGAGGAAATGTTTGATGAGGACACGGGTCTAGGACCACTGGTGAATACTTCTGACCTCAATGAAGAATTGGGACAGGTAAATTTCATTGAATGTTAATTTTTTTTCCCAACTGTCTCTAGTGCAGTTTATTTTAAAGTTGTTACTTAAAGGTGGGGATTTTTTAGGGGTTTCAATATTGAGGCAAAATGAATGTTTCCAGAGTGGTAACGTTGCCCATATGTATAACTGTATGTGCCCAGAATCCTCATTTAAGCTAACATAATTGTAGCATGGAATTCTGATACTACCCTAAAGACTATTCTGAGAGTAACTGATGCAAATCCAGGCATGTGCATTAAATACTAATCCCTGGGAAATTAAATTTGTGTGCATTTTGTTTCCATTTCTGTGAAGATAACTGCCAAAAGAAATGGTCGTCTTCCTTTCCTGAAAAAACCTGCATTAGGATCTTTCTTTAAAGATGTAACCCAGTAATAAACTCAGTTTTGTTCAGAGATGATGGAAAATCTCTGGTTATATTCCTGCTGTTTTTAATTTGTGCTCATTTGCAGATTGAGTATGTCTTCACAGATAAAACAGGAACGTTAACTGAGAACAACATGGAATTCATAGAATGTTGTATTGAAGGACATGTTTATGTACCACATGTTATCTGCAATGGCCAAATTCTCCATGATTGTACAGGCATTGATATGATCGATTCATCTCCAGGAGGAAGTGGAAAGGTATGATAACTCTTTCTATGCTCTCGTTTTTTCACCATGAAACATGAAAATTGAACTGTACTGATGAAGGGAATATGAGAAATACAACATTCTTTAATTTCACTAATCAAAGTAGATAACTTCATAGACATTTTTCCTTTTCTAGTTTAGAATAAGATGTAAAGACTTAATAGGAAGTTTCTTATCTTACTGCAAATGTAAGACTGAATTAAAACCCCAAAATACAGAACTTCCTCTGGTTAATAACTAAAGAAATGTAATAACTGGTTTCTGTTTAACATTAGCTACAGAGGGGAAAGCAAGGCAGGAAACTCCTCCGAGGGGAAGAGTGCTCAATGCAAGCACTTACTTAGTCATCACTGAATGGAGATGTGGCCAAAGAATGGTTTATGATCAAATTAAATTACTTTAAAATGTCATTTAATATAGCCACATCTGAAGTGTGATGCACATAGCATGTATATACTATGGCTCTTTTGCTGTGTAAATAAAAGTAAGTTGAAAGTTAAGGAGTCTTCACATGTCAACAGGTGAGCAGTGTGTAAGTGGGCAGAATACTCATAGACGAAGGAAAATATATTTTTATATATATCAATACAGTATCATATAATACTTTGGGCATACCCTTCACCCATAGCCCTCAGAATGTGGTCCAAAGTATGCTGTGTTTTTATCTTGGAATTACAGTGACAGTACACAAGGATAGGTTTCAGATATGAAAATAAGGGTATAACACAGCCAGGTATCCATGAAATAGAAATACCTTTCTGATGCAAATACCAAATAATCTGAAATTTTTTAGAAAGCATTTGGCTCCAGCTACCAAAATGTGTGCACTCAGGTAATTTATGTAGCTCCAAGAGGTGTTCAAGCTGCTTAAGAGACTGAAATCTGTACTCCCTGTTAAGACTTGTGCTCCAGGTGCTGCATCCTTCTGTGTGGACTCAGGACTCCTAAATTGTGCCTTGACTAGTATTTAATTAATATAAGTTGTTAAAGTTTAAGCAAAAGAGAAACACTTTGAAGCACATGGTGGTGCTCAGAGGAGGCAGAAGTTGCACACTCTCTTCTTTTGGGCAGCAGAAGCTTGACTCGCAGGGCAACACTAGTGGTAAAGGCAGCTGTGAAGCAGTTGTGTGGTTGCCATTGAGACTTGGCTGCCCATAAAGGGAAGGTGACCTGTGACACTGCCTTTGTCTGATAAGGAACAGCAGTAATGAGTTCACCTTCCAAAAGAAAAGTTTTCAAAGCAATACTTAAAAATGATAACACATAATGACAACCATTCTTTTTGTTTTCTAGGAGAGAGAGGAGCTATTTTTCCGAGCTCTTTGTCTTTGCCACACTGTTCAAGTAAAAGATGATGACAGTGTCGATGGATTGAAGAAAAACCAGCTCTCAAGAAGACCTTGTATATATATATCATCATCACCTGATGAAGTTGCTTTAGTTGAAGGAATACAGAGGTATGTATGTAATTAGGTATTATGCTTTTTTAATCTATGGATCTAATCACTGAAGTTCAAAATTGTTTTGAGCGCAAAAATTGTAATACAAAGCACCAAGTAATCTACAGTTGATAATTTTCTTAACATGTAGTCATAATTATTCATATTCTAAAATCAACTAAAAGCAGTTTGGGATTTTGGTGTTGGTTTGTTATGGGGTTTTTTTCAGAATATAAACTTGTTCTTAAAACCTTATTACATGCTTAAACTGGATAATTGTATCTTTGTTGTATTCATTCTCTAGATGTGTGTTTCATTTTGCAGACTTGGGTACACCTATCTAAGGCTGAAGGACAATTTTATGGAGATATTAAATCGGGAAAATAACATAGAAAAGTAAGTGGTTAAAAACAAAACAGACTGATGAAGAGTTTTTGTTGATGTGTTTAGTAAATCATTATTTCCTTATACATTAATTTTTAATCAGGAAAGTCAGAAACCTTACCTTTTCTTAGAAAAATAAAATATTGATAATTTTAATAAACCCTGGAGTTCTATATTTTACTTTGTCTAGTAGTTTGACATTGTAACCAGTACAAAATATTGATATGACAACAAAGATGTGGTGTGAGGTTTATGAGCTAATCTCATAGTTCCTAACAGTTTTAGAAACTGTGGGTATTTTTCCTTTTTAATATGGTAAAAAATATTTTCTTAATAGAAAATGGTGTTTACCCAATTTGTTGTTTACAAATAATCTGTAGAATTTACAGGAGAGTAATATCTGTAAAATAAATTTTTATAACTGGTTCAAAGAAATTTAAAACAGGTACTTTTTTGTTGTTGTTGTTGCTTTTCTTTGACATGTAGAATAAATTTTGTAGACCATAATATGAGTGAAATTTTCAATAACATTTAAGTAGTACAGCTGTTCCATGGGATGTAAATACTTTTGAAAACGTTACTTTATGCTTCTATAGATGTCTGCTGGTTAGGTCTGTTGTATATCTGGGTCTTCCTGCATGGATACTCTGCTAAGTATGCAGGTAGTCTTGGAGGCCTCCCCTATTTATTATTTGTAACGTGCTGTTTCATTCTGTACTAGTTTCATATTCCATAGTATTCAACATAATTTTCCACGTTAGAAGTCATGTTTTAATGCTTGAAGTCATAATAATCACTTTAGGGATCAGGAAAAACAGAGTTGTTTAAAAAATAATTCCGTTTCTGTTTCAGGTTTGAATTATTGGAGGTTTTGAGTTTTGATTCTGTGAGACGGCGAATGAGTGTAATTGTTAAATCTTCAACAGGTAGGACTGTCACATTCTGTTTCTTCTTAAATTTTTTGTTTCAGTTGAGTCTGTTTCAGGTTTATAAAAGAGTTAGACATTAATCAACAGTGTATGTGCCTTTCTTTGTAAAAGAGGAGACCAGACACTAGCATGGGTGCAAGTGTTATTAAAAAGTTGAAAGAAAACATTTTGAAAATGTGTTAATTTGGATGTTTTTTGAAGAAAGTATATTTGGTCATTCTGAATTCCATATGCTGTCTCTTTTAGGTGATATATTTCTGTTCTCTAAGGGAGCAGATTCCTCCATATTTCCTAGGGTTAAAGAAGGCAAAATTGAACAAGTACGATCCCGAGTAGAACGCAATGCAGTGGTAAGATTGCATTTTATTGATCTGTTCACGTGATATCCGTATCAAAAAGAAATTAAGTGTTCTTACCTCCTGCTTTATCTGCTAAGAGATTTGTCTTCCCAGGCACCAAGGTTATTCTATGCCAAAGTTCACTCATGCTGTGTGGGTAGCAGTCTGTGTTACTCCCTTATTTGCATCTGTCCTCCATCTTATCTTCCAAATGGTAGTTGTGGTACAATATAAATGCATTAGATATGTACAACACTATATTAAACCAGAGGTCATCAATTAGCTTTTTAGTATGACACTTTCATAATTGTGGTGGTTTGAATGAACTTTTGAATAAAAGAAAAGTGAAAAACTGTAAATCTCATTGCTAGTTTCAGTCCCCAACCTTAGCAACTGTGATTTGCTGCCTTTGATTGCTTTACAAGCTCTGGGGAAACAGTGCAGTGATCATTCATATCTTACATTTTTGCATGCTAAAAATCTGCTGTGAACTGGCTGATCACCTTTAAAAGAAATTCAGAACTTGGTTTTATCTAATAGGTAGTTGTGAAATACTGAATTTTTCTGTGTCCAAAAATATGTAGAACTCATTTGCAATGCAATATGGCTACTGGTCTTAAAAATAGCATAATATTTGCTGGCATCCAGTACTCAAACTGAAAAAAAAGTATTGTTACAAGTATGTGAAAAAAACCCCTACAGTGTCACCTGCTTTTGTTTTGAAGGGAAACTTCAGAACTCTCAAAGTGCTTTGTTTTAGTATATGAAACAGCTGAATGATAATCACAAGTGAAGAAGGCCAATGAAATTGAAAGTAGTGTTTATGTATCCTATCCATCCAATGTCTTTCAAGAAAGAAAGTCAGACCAACAGCTATTGTTTCATCATGGATAATTGGAAATAGGGCTGGCTTCTACATACAGAAGCCTCTGAAAGAAAATGCACCCGCCACCTGCCCTTATCAATAACAAGAAGCAGGGAGCTATTTTAATAATTCTCCGTCTTGATTTGGTAATAAGTAACTATAGAAATACCTTCTCGATTAAAGTTTAAGAAGATAAAGTGCCAGTTAAATCCTATTGTGAGAGGCAATGTATATTTGAAGTGGCAAAACTTTTCTGTGTTATAGGAGCTTTTCCCCACCTCACACAGTCTATATACTCCCTGTCTAATTCATCACACAGTCCAGAAGTCTGATACAGTCTGAAACACCTGCAGCTAATTTCTAGCTGACTGAAATGATACAGTTGGATTTTCACTTTCAATGTTGTCTGTGACGTTTTGTCCCTGTTCATGCCTCTGCTGCAACACAGCATCAAAATCAGACTCTGCAGAGCTACTATTTATATTATTGTTATTTATTCTGACTCATCCTGCCTAATTATACACATAGAGAAGGAAACCTTTATCTTGACTCTCCCTTCCCTGGTAATCTAATACATCCAGTTGTGTCACTGAGCTCTGTTTCTCTTCTGGAGGATTGAAGTTTGTCCCTCAGGTTGTAACTGCTTCCAGGGCAGCAGAGAATCAAGCTGAACCATGTTCTGTAGCAGTCTGTACTACATTCACTTCATTATAAATGTGACTAGTGGGACTCTTCGTGTTAGTAGTAAAATGATTTTTGTTTTTCAAATATTCCAGCGTAAACAACAAGAAGTCTAATAAGAGCTTTATAATATGTATTTTGTTTCTTTTGATTACATTCTTTAGGAGGGATTGCGAACATTGTGCGTTGCATATAAAAAGCTCACAGCAGAAGAATATAGCCAAGTACAGAAGCTGCTTCAGAATGCAAAGTTGGCCCTCCAGGATCGGGACAAGAAATTGGCAGAAGTGTATGAGAAGATAGAAAGAGATTTAATTTTACTTGGTGCTACAGCTGTTGAAGATCGGTTAGTATGTTTCTTAGTTTCTTATGTTTAGTGATGTTATCAAAGTAATTGAAGAGTCTTTTTCTGCATTAGAGACTTATTTGAAAAACCCTTTATTTGAATCAATTCCACACTCTTAGCTTGCTGAAGTTACACATGGTAACTTTATAATTTAGTAAGCTAGTAACAGTAGTTAGGTTTACAAAAATCAGTGTATTCGAGCCATTTGCAAGCAGTTCATGTAAATACTTCACTGATCAAATTATAAGGAAAAGGTTTGGAAGAAAGAACTACAATATGGACATTGAGGAAATAAAGGAAGAATAGAATCATTAGATCCTTAAAAGATTCGAAAACATGTACTAGTCCCCAGACATTTTTAGAGTCACACACTGGGGAAAATTCTTTTATCTGATAACTTCTATTGAAATTTTTTATTTAGAATATTTCAGTAAGAATCTCTGAATTTCTCATTTCCAAGCAATCTATCAATATGTGTTGTCAATTGACTTTACAGACTACAAGAAAAAGCTGCTGACACTATTGAAGCACTCCAGAAAGCGGGAATTAAAGTTTGGGTTTTAACAGGAGACAAAATGGAGACTGCTGCAGCTACTTGCTATGCTTGCAAACTCTTCCGAAGAAATACACAAATACTTGAGCTAACCACAAAGAAAATTGAGGAACAGAGTTTACACGATGTGCTTTTTGACCTAAGCAAAACTGTCCTAAGACAAAGTGGCAGCTTAACCAGGGATACTTTCTCAGGGTAAGGAAAAAGTTGGATTTTCAAACCAGGAATGTGGTGCTGTGCATTTCTTAAACAATGAAATGATGACCAATTGCGTTAAGAACATAGTATGTTTCAGTTTCTGTTGCTAAAGTGTGAATTATTGTATGACAATTAAGTATGTTTGTTCTACATAAATTTAAATTTTCAGTCATAGTTCTCTATCTTACTTATGTTACTGCTTTAACTATTTAAAGAAAAATCACAACTGGTATTGCAATTACTTGTTTTTCCACTGCAAAACTGTTTATTCTTGGGAAAAAAAAAAAAAGAGGTTATAAAGCAAAATACTGTTTCTGACTTCTACAAAGGAAGTAGATATGATATATTCGTGTCATCAGTGTTAGTATATGATATAACTTTCTTGATAAGACCAAGACCACAGAGAGCAGCAATATATGCTCTTTCTAGGGAAGATTGTGCTACATTTACAGAACAGATGAGGACCAAATCTTCTGGTCTACATAAAAATACTTCAAGTGACCTAAATCATAAAGAAATCATTGACTTCTGTGTATTTTGAATTTTCATAGAAGTATAGGTATCATGTATATAGAAGTGAAACAACATGAAATAAGATAAAAAATAGCATTAAAAAGAAAAAAGTACGTATACTGTAGTTAAATCTCATACAGGCAGTAAATTAGGCTGCTTGTTTGAAGGTTTATAGCTGGTACACATTGCTTGCTTTCCCTGCCCTCCCGCCCTAAAAACAAGAATTGAATTTTAAAGCACTTTTAGCATCTTAAGATGTTAGGAGTTTACTGGGCTTCCAGACATAATGGTGCATATTTTATTTGCTTTTCTTTTTAATATGGAACCAACTAGCAAGCACATTGTATATGCATTTGTAATCAGTTTGTAGTAAAGGAGCAACAAGCTAGCAAGCATTTGTGATATTATTTTAGCAGAGAGTTTTTATAACTCTTAGCCTTACAGCTTGAATCTCTGGGCCAGAGCATTTTTCTTAGCTCTCCTTACACTTCAAACCCCATTGGTCTAATGAAGAACATTTGTATGTTCAGCTAAATAAATATTCTCTGTCATCTGTACCACATTTAGCTGAAATTCCATAGGCCTTACAAGGTATGATTAAACGTGTTTGTTTAACTTTTTATGCAATACCAGTTTTCTAAATGTTAAAACTTTTTAGAATTTTTTTGCCTTTGGCCCCACTGTTGGAGAATGTGCTAAGACAGTAATAGCAGGATTCTGCCTGTATATTCAAATTCAGGCTGAAAATATTTCACAATAACATGCCAAACATTCAGTACACTGCCTGAACTTGGTAACTTTTTAGTTATCATTAACTTTTTGGTATCATTGTACACTAATGGCATTGATCTATTTGTGCCAATGGTAGCAAAGTGCCAAACATATCTGTGAACTGTTATTAAACATAGCTCATGGTACTTTATATTATTTGCCAAAAATAACTTGTGTTCTAGTAGTGAAGATGGAGACACCTAAAATACATTGCTGTTAATAAATATGGTGTTTTCCTCACAAACACTGGTCCTGGTGAAACTATGTTTGTTGAAACCCCATGCACAGTCATATAACCTTGGAGCACTGAAAAGTGAGTAAAAATAAACCTCAGTGTATGTTTATACAATCTTCACTGTTGAGCTGAAGCCTGAGGCTGCTATGTAGTGCAGGCAAAGGCAAGGGTGCTCTGAAATAACTTGTTCAGATCCCTCAGAAAACGGCTCTTGTAATGTGGACCATCTTCCTGCATTGTTCAGCATATGTTATTGGGATAAACTGCTTCATGCAACCATGCTTGCACTTCTAGCAGGTATACTGGTAATAGATTTTTATATATATAATACTATATTGTAATATTATAGGTAACATATATAATTATTATATTTTAAGATTAAAATTAAGTTATGCCTGTATGAGACTTAGCCACCACACTGAATGCAAAGTATTCCTACTGTGAATGTAACCTTATCTATCCAGACCAACAAGTCTCTCTGGCATTTTCTTCAAAGCATGGTTTACTTCTTTAATGTAGACCCTTAGGAAAAGAAAAATATTGTTTTCCTCATCAGAGTAGATTTCAGAGTATAATGGCCTTTCCCTCTAACTTTTTTTCTCTATGTTACGGAATGTCCACAAAATTAAATTTATTCCTGCAACTTGGTTTACCTCACTGCAGTTCTTGGAGCCCTTTCAAACCAAACTGAAAGGTCATTAATTATACACTCATACTCACTGGTGAAGTCAATGAGGTATTAGATTTCTGTATTTGAACTGGTAAAGCACTGAATATTTTCAGCATAATCTAGAATTTTCAAATGTTGTAAATATCGGTCTTAGACATTTCCTTTAGAGGTATATTAATTTTGCTGTATTGAATACTCATTATTTTTTCGTTAATTCATTTTCACATAAGAACTGTTGCCAGATTTGAAACATGTCTGAGAATTCTACAGTGACTCTTAGTTTATATTTTATCCCTGAACAGACTTTCAACTGATATGCAAGATTATGGTTTAATTATTGATGGAGCAGCATTATCATTAATAATGAAACCAAGACAAGATGGGAGCTCTGGTAACTACAGAGAGCTCTTTCTTGAAATCTGCAGGAATTGCAGTGCAGTGTTATGCTGTCGAATGGCACCTCTGCAAAAAGCACAGGTTTGTGTTTAATTTCATAATTGCTTATTAGCTGTGCACATACATAATTTTTGAAGGTTAATATTCTGTATACTTATCATAATAACTTAAGATGTTACCATTCACTTTTGTGTCTTCTAAAATGGAGAAGGCAAAGAAAAGGAGAGGGGTGAATTTCTACTGGCAAGCAATTTAGATAATGATATGCTAAAATGGCACCCAACTGTGCACCTGAATTTGATTTATGTACATATTGTGCAAATTTTATGGTTGGTACATGCTGATAAATGAACATATTTAATAAATGAACTAACTGCTCTCTTTTTAACCTAACAAGCTTTGAATATTCTACTATCTGTTGATACTGCAAGAACTTGCATTATTTATTACTGTAGAGTGATATTTTTTCTCTATTTTTCACATAAGTGGAAAGCCACTAAAGAAGAATCCAGACAAAAAAATGTGTGCATTATAATTTTTAAGTACTTCCTGACTGTTGCATTTGTTGTTTATATCAAGTAAAAACATACCCTTCCATTACTGAAACATCTCAAGATGTTTAAAGAGTTTCATCTCTTTAAATGAAGAACATTTAAAGGAAACAAACATTGGAATATGCACTTCTTTTTTTCTTTAAATAGTCGTGTGTTTACAGCGCTCAGGTACAGCATATGTAGCCCTAAATCACATTAACAAGTGTATTTAGCCAGCACTTGAACTATCTGGAAGTTTGTATAAGTTTTTTAGTTGCAGTTGACTCAGTACCAGATTTACAGAGGTGACCATTTGTAATAGAAAGATCTGAAGTAAAATATTAGAACAGTTTTTATGTCAATAGTGTTTAGATATATAGAAAGTCCTATTATATTTTCTTAAATACTAAGAAAAAAATTCAGCACAGTTAAGAAAGCAGAATTTTTCAGTCTTTAATTTCAGGATTTCTTTGAAATTGAACACTGTATCTGGAACCCTCTTAATTTATTAATGCACTTACACAGTGTTAAGCAGTCTCAACAACATCTTTTATTCTGCTCTTCCTTCCTCCTGTCCTATCTCTCTCAAAGCAGTTTGGAAGTATTTGAAAAATGTTTGGAACAAATACTTTGTAATATGAAGAAACTGTGATCTTTATGCATAGTAGTTTCATTGGGTAACATTAGTTTTGTCTCCCTTCAGGGGATTTCTTATATAACCATCTTGGTAATTTGTATTTAATTGTACACTCATGCAAAATAAGCAAACCATTACAGATAAGAGTTTTAACACTATTTTTTTTCCAGATTGTGAAATTGATTAAGTTATCAAAGGAGCATCCTATCACATTAGCAATTGGTGATGGAGCAAACGATGTCAGTATGATTCTAGAAGCACATGTTGGTATAGGTAAGCACACTTTTTAGAATATTAATTCAGTGAAATGACAAAACCCATTTATTTCTTAAAAGCAGGCAGTTTTGAAGAATCACGTTATACGTTTTATAGACAATTTCCAATGTGTTTATCCCACAAATTGTATGAAATACAGTGGTGGTCTCCCATTAGATCAATGTTATAGTATTATTATATAATTTTTCAAATAATTGTATTTTTTAATAGTCCTTTAGTTATTAAATAGCTTCATCTTTTTTTTTTTTTAAGGAATCATTGGCAAAGAAGGTCGTCAAGCAGCAAGAAACAGTGACTATGCAATACCTAAATTTAAACATTTGAAAAAGATGTTGCTTGTTCATGGGCATTTTTATTATGTTAGAATATCTGAACTTGTGCAATACTTCTTTTATAAGGTAGGAGAATGCTTATTATAATTACATAAATCTCAAAAACTTACATGGTAATACCTATATACAGTTTTCCCAGCCAATAGTACAAAACAGCAGTAATTCCATAAAGAGATTTTGTTGAGTGCCAGATACAATGCTGAAATGGGATTATTGTTTCTATCCTGAAGATGAAGTGAAATAGCTTTTACATAGATACATTCTGTAATCTATGTTATGTTTAAACCCAAAATTTGCCTTGTCTTACTTTTTCATCTCCTACAAATTTCATCTCAAACTGTTCTGTTATTTCCAATACCTTGTGGGTTGTCTCTACAGTGACCTTTTAAGTCACATTGGAAATAGTATTTGAGAACTTAGAAACTAATGTAAATTAAGTTATGTTAAATTCATTAGGATAGTGTAGGTGGAAGAAGGTTATAATGAGCATCCCCCTCTTCAGACAGTTTTGTTATTTCTAAATGTTGGGATCCAATTGAAGTTCTTTCAGTAAGCAATGGATGGTTATAGAAAGGAACTGCCAGAGGATAATCCAAGGTTTTAGTGTCTATATGTCTAATTAGGAGAGGATGACGTTTGCAGTCACAGCTAGAAACATCTTTCAGTTGCTTTGCTGGAAACCATGCCTGCGCTTGCTTATCATGGTTTGTGTCCTCCTGTGAATTGTCCCTTAATTGCCTTGGCTTAATGAACTGTGCTCCTGGATCACAAATTTCATTGCCCTTGAATTTTGAAACTGTAGCCTTATAAGTTTGCTTTCAAAATATTTAAGTGTTTTTCTTAGTGGTAGTAATGCAAGATGTGACTGTTGATGTTTCATATATGCAGCTTTTTCTAATGTTCTGCAATGTCCTCTATTACTAGTGTTATAAAACTATGGTATACGTTAGCTATAGCATTGTACAGCATATAAATTAGTGCTTGCATTTCAGTTGACAACTGTCACTTTGTCTTTCAGAATGTCTGCTTCATTTTTCCTCAGTTTTTATATCAGTTCTTCTGTGGGTTTTCACAACAGGTTAGTTTTTATTTTTCCATCAACGTCATGTTTTCTCTTGCTTTTTTTAAAAAACGGATCCTCCTGAGAAAACTTTTGTATTAGTTTACACATTTTAAAAAGACCATCACTTTTGGTTCAAATGGTTTTCAGTGGCAATCGCAGTTAAGTTACAGAAATCAGTTTTATGAATTATCATAAAAGCAATGTTATTCTCAAAGTCAAGGAATACAGGAACACAAAATTTAGAAATGGCAATGCAAAGTGAAATGTCTATGGAAATGTAGAGTCAGTTGGGTTTAAGCTTATTGGACATGGGCAGAGGAAATCCTGAAAGATGAATAATTGAACTAGTTGTTCATTTTTAGAATCCAGAATGAAAATGGAAGAATAAACTCATTTTCTTTGGTGTATATGAGTATAAATTACAAATTTCAGACAAATAGCAGCATTCAATTAGTTGAAAAGAAACAATAAAAACAGAAAAATAGAGGAAAAGTGAACTGCTCTTGACCAGACAAGTGCCATCATTCAGGACAGGATCCAGTATCCTCCTTCCTAAATTTTTGTTCATTTTCTCTTCTCCTTGCTCTCATCTAATTTGTGCAGAAAAGATCTATCTCTTCTTTTTTCTGAGTGAGGGACCAAAAAACAAAGGAATGAATGACCAAATTTAGAAAAAAAAAAGGTTTATATTTTCAGGATTAAATTGGGCAAGAGTAGGATTTAATTGGGAGAAATAGTACTGTTGCTTTGAATTTGTCAAATATCTCAAAAAAAAAGCTCCAGGAGGAGTAAAAATGACAGAACTATTTTTTGTCTGTTTTGGTTTTAATTTTAAATGACGGCTGAAAACTTTGTAGGGTTTTTTCAAGCATCATTAGGATTTAGATATGAAAGCATATGCTGATGAAAATTTAGATTGATTTTATTCTTTTAAGTGCTAAATATAATTTTGAATCAAAAAGGGGGTTTTGACAGCAATTTTTCCAGCATAAATGATTGCCAGATAGGTTTTGAGAAATAAACAACTCTTTTTATGAGGTGATGTAGTAGGTTTGAGGGCTAGTTACAGTGACATATGTGAAAAAGTAGTTCAGTGAGAAGACTCAAAGGCACATTGTGATGTTTCTTTGTATAGCTCATTGCAGTCACCCACAGTTGAAGAACCTTTGGAGTACTTCTCCTGTCTCTCTGCATGTCTCCATGTTATATAGAGGAGAAAAAAGGGAAGGAGTGTGTGTGGATGTGCCAGAGAGGAATTTCTTCCTCTACAAGAATCAGCTGTTTTTCAGTTTGGGTAGTTCGGAGTTGGTCTTACAGCTGAAACAAGAGGAGGGGGCCAGTATGTGAATCAGACTATTAAATGGATCTTTTAGCTTAGCTGTTGTCCTCCAGATGAACAGGATACAAGTGCAGAGTTGTCTTATATCAGTTAGCAGCTGTTCAGGGATATTTGCCTCCATTCTGAAGGAATATGATTTTGTTTTCCTGAAAAAGTGACTCATTAATTTTAAATCAAGTGTCATGCAGAGGATTTAATTTTAAATGAAGATTTAATTTTAAATTAAAATACCTGATTTACTTATTTTTCATCTACAGACTTTATACGATACTGCGTATCTAACACTGTACAATATCAGCTTCACTTCCCTTCCTATCCTCTTCTATGGTCTAATGGAACAACATGTCAGCGCAGACACACTCAAGAGAGAGCCTTCCCTGTACAGGTAAAATTAATACACTGTGCACCAAAGTTTGACTGCTCAGTTGTGGGATCTATCTCTGTTACAATAGAAGTCTTCAGGATTTTGGTACTACAGGGCTATGGTAGAACATCAGATACACCACGATAGAAGGGCTGAAGACCACATCTACAAAGTACAGTAGTGTAGTTTTACATGTATATTTAGAAACCACACTACTCATTTGCTCTGTGAGTGAGAGCAAAATAGAAATTACTGTTCTACAAATAAAATTATGATTTTTTTTAGTACTCTATTTCTGCAAACCATGGGAAAAAGAAGTATTTTTAAAAAAGAAAACATACTGGGTTTTTCCTATATACATGTTTTATTCTGAAAGAAAAGAGGACTGAGTGGTAAAGTGTTGTATCAGAGGGTGTATTTTGTGTGGTGTCCAACGTTGTCCTCTGCATATTGTTGATTCACTTCTGAGGATTGGAATTGTGACTTGTTTAGGTTCTTAGCCACTTGAAATACAGTTCTTGCCAATTAATTGCATTTGGCCATCTAAATTAGGGACATTGCCCAGATTTGATCCTTGTGGCTGCAAACACAGTACATTTCAGGGAGAGTTAATAGTAGGTAATCAAAGGAAAAACATTTTTTGAAAGAAGTAATAGTAGATGCCCAAAGGTTAATCAGTGCACTAATATGTTTTTACTGATGAAACTGAAGAGGAATACAAGAGAATACAGTTGAAACTCAATCCCTATATTTTTATTTTCTCTTTTATATTTTAAATGCTTTTAGTTTAGAAATGGTAAATCAGAAGACTTTTTTCAGTTTTTGAAAGCTAGCAGAGGTTATTTGTCAGGAATTTTTGGGTTTTGATACCTAACAGAGCCTATTGCTAAACTGTTTTGGGCAATTGTACAGTTGTTCTAGGCCAGATAGGCTATTGTTTGCCATGTATGGGTTTGCAATCTGTATTGTTAATCTGCAGGGAGAAGTTACTTCGTGTGGTCATCAGACAGTCTTTAAAGTTCATATGGTGAAAGTATTGGTTGGTAGCAAATGTTTCTGTAATTCAGGGTCTTCATTTAACTTTATTCTGATTTACTCTGATGTGTTTTATGCTGTATACCAAGTTGATACCTACCCATTCTGTGAACAAGAGCTAAAGTTGTAACATGTAAATTTTTTTGTTGTAAGAAAATACATGCTAGTGAAGAGTTATGCTGTTGACCAATTCCTGTATTTTTTATGGGAAAATGTTGAGGAAGTACTATTTGACCTGAAGCTTCAAGTCAACTGCAAACCACTCTTTTTGCATGTTCCACATAAAATTAATGTTTTGTTTTGTTGTAATAGTCTGTATATAAGTCCCCAATAGGAAATAACGCAAAGTCTCCAGAGACCTCTAGTGTTCTAATTTCATATCTGCAGTGGATCATCATGTGCACAGCAAATACTGGAAAAGAGATACCTTCTGTAAAAAGATTGAAAAGTAAATAGGTGCAGCACAGAGGAGTGTACCATACAGTTGAAATAAGCAGAATTACAGGCAGCAATTGAAACAGTTTAGTAAAAAAGAAATGAAAATAAATGAAGAGGACATTTTCAGGAAAAATTTACTGGTGAAGTGGTAGACAGTTGTCATGTGGGAAGGGGGTGCTTTTGCATGCAATTTCTCAATTGTTTTTTCTTTAAAAAACAATATGAATGACATCATTTGTCTGGGATTTTCAAACCTGCTGATAATGAATACATGTATCTTATTTTACACAGAGATGTTGCTAAGAATGCTTTGCTGCGCTGGCGTGCATTTATTTATTGGACATTCCTAGGAGTGTTTGATGCTGCGGTATTTTTCTTTGGTGCCTATTTATTGTTTGACAACACAGCTGTGACCAGCAATGGACAGGTTAGTGTTGGATTTGATCAGTCAGTCAATGATAATTTTTTTTAATGTCAATTGTGAAATGAACAGAGTTTTAATTGTTTTCTTCAATATTTCCTGCAAGATGATAACTGTTTTATGAGTTACAGTGAGATAGATGGGTTATCTCTTTAGTGAAGTCTGAACTATGCAGTGGGACACACTGTGTATCAGTAAGCAGAGACATAGGACTAGATACAACTTAGGAGAAATAAGTATCATAAATTCCAAGTATTCATTTTGAATTTACATAGTGACTTTTCCGTTTCATGCTTAACATAAATCGGACGAATATCTGTTTAACATGTCAAGACTCCTGGTAGAGTAGTTATGAATGGTCATAAAAGATCTGAAATATAACAGCTTTTTAATAGTTTAATTATTTTTGACATATGGCAGCTTAAAATAACGTATCTCTGCTTGCTTTGCAGTCACATGAATGCAAATCTTAAGAACTTTTGCATTTTATTTATTTTATCCATTGATATTTTGGTCTATTTTATTTGTGTGCTTTTTTTCTTTTTGCTACTTGCTTCTCTTCCTATCCTCAGCTAATGACAACCAGCACTCACATGGTAAGACTATTGTGGATTTGTCATGATATCCATTTCATCTTTCACTGTTCTTTAATTAAACTGGTAAAGAGCAATAAAATATCACTTAAACCTATAGTTAGAATTGTTCCTTATAGCTACTTTAGAAGTACTTATAATAAAAGGACCTTTATATAAAACATATTGATGTATATGAGATATGATAAAGAGCCATGAACTTTAAAAAGGCTTTTTGCTTCCTTGCATTTTGTTATTTTGTTGTGTGCTTTTCTGTAACCTACGTTTTGTTGCTGACTATCTCTGCTATGGAAGTTTTTGTTACAGTTGATGCTATAATGTGCTCGAATGGCTTTAGAAAAGACCCTCAAAGTGAGAGAGAAAATAAACTGTACACAGTTTTGTTGCTTACAGGCAACATAAATATTTGCTAGAAATGCAATATTCAGATATTATTAAAACCATCTTTGTGACATCTGTTAGGGAAATGAACTTATACTGTGTGAGAGAATTCTTGTTTAAAGGAGCTTTTCTAAGGGCAGAATGTATTTCCATTAGACAGAACTGTACACTGCAGTATATCTTTTCTTGGTACCACTGTACTCTCTTTTAGATGTTCAAAATTCTGCATTAGCTTATATCTTTGGTCCTGAAAATTAGAGTTATCATACCTGTACAAATTTTGTAAACAGTTTATATTACAAATATTCTGAACTGTGTTCCTTTTTGAAATTTTAGTCGTCTTCTGTTGCACACATTCAGTCAAATTCTAAGGCTCTGAAGCCAGACTAATGCCTAATTTTCAAATTTTGAATATTTATATCTACAACTAGATACCCATGTTAATATTTGATGATAAAATACGTTGCTTGAGGAGGCATTCTGAGTCCTGAGTGTCTGGAGTGTGTTAGAAAATTCATCATTACTCAGCATGCATACCTGTGTTTATTATAAGACTTAGAGATATTGTGCTGCAATTTTAAATTGAAAGGCTTGAAAATGTTAAGTGTTCAGGAATAGTGGTACTTATGTGAGTTCATACATACATGGATGCTAATAGGTGTTGATGGTTATTTCTCAGTATTTAAATTATGCTTACATCTTGAAAAAGTCAATGAAGGTTTTGAAGATTTGAAGGGTTTACTACTGCAACAGTATGTTATTATGGAACAGGTAGAAAGCAGGAAAGGAGATAAAAAAGCTGATGGTAATACTAATGCAATAAAATGCTATAAAATGATTCAAGTTAGGTTCCATATTGTTAAAATGGGTGCTGGAGATTTATTTACTATTAATTGTTATTAATTTTTGGTGTTTCTTTGTGTATGTGGTGTTCCACTCTGGATATGACATCCTGGTTGGTGTTGTATAAGAAAGTAAGAGGAAAGGAAGGCACCGTAGAAGTCATTGCAGAGTATCAAGTGTCATCTTAGTTTAATCATATAATAAAATGTATTTCCTGTTTGATTTTTTTCTTTAAATTTTAACATTTGATATGGAGTACATTAAGTAGAATTGTTAAGCTAGGTTGAGGGTGACTTAAAAGGAGTAACAGAATGGCAAATACAATACAATGGGAAGGAAAGTAGGTGAGTAAAATGCTGAATTAGAACATGGAAGAGCAGCAAATATAGTCGCAGAAGGAGGAGGGGAAGTCTTGGATAGGCTGGGAGTAGGACATAGAAAAAACTTGTTAATAAACTAGATGGTAACAAACAGAATTAAAGGCATGAGTACTATCTTGAGGTATTCAGTGCTGAAAAGCCATTGTGAGCTTTTGAAACTCACACCTTCCCGTACTGTTCCATTTACCTTTCCCTGTGCCAAATCAGCAGCTTTATGGAGTCTCGTGTCTCTGTGCTATGACCTCACTTTCTGAGCCAGTAAGATGGTGAGGTAAAGGGTTTGGTTGCAGCCCAATGCTGTCTATCTAGCCTAATGAACACAGAGAAAGGTTGTTTCAACTCTTTTATTTCATCTAGCAGCTTATATTGAAAATGTGGACAAAACTGTTCAAAATGCAGGAACTTAGACTGACAGTAGGCTCTCTGAGAGATGCCAGATATGACATGAGCATATTGTAAAATTTAACTGAAAGAAGGAAGTCGATAAATGGCATAATTGGAAGCTCCTGATCCAGATTCCTGGCCAGTTTTAACTGCACAGATTTTTTTAGGGCACCGGAAGTATTACAGTGATGGCATGAGCCTATAGAATTATTATATTACATATCTAAGTAAAAGGTCAAAATGCCGAAAGTTTTCTGAATTTCATTTTGTGTCTATACACTTGGTGTAGAACAATTTTAAAATAGTGAAATGGTTACTGAGAAAAATAATTTTTCAACCAGTCATTTCTTTACTTTTAAATTTATTTTCTGTTCCCAGTTCATCACATTCTCAACCTAGTTTCCTACAGATTTCTCTCTTATTGCTGGCTGTGGTCTCCCTTCAGAATTTGTCACACAGCAGCACATTTGTGTGATCATATGCCTGTACAGATCCCCTGTGATTTAATACTGGGCAAGCTCATACAGAAAAATTTAGATGGGATGTGATCCAGTTCAAATCCCTGCTTTGTGCAGGGCTGATTAAGATCAAGTTGCTGAATGCTTTCCCTAGTCATTTTCAAGTTTTGGATATCCCTGAGGATAGAAAAACCTATTCCAGTGTTTTTCTGCCTTCATGGTGGAAGAAGTTTCTCACAGTATCCAAGCAGAATATTACTTGTTGCTGGAGATGTCTGTTCCAGTTCTTCAGCTCTGTAGTTCTTCAGATATTTGTGGACAGCTGCTAGGTTGTTCCTTAACCTTCTTTCCACCAGACTAAATAAGTCCTTCAACCTCTCTTTGCAGAAGAACCATAGGCTGCTAACTACCTTGGTTGCCTGCCATTTGATACTTTCCATTTTTTTTTACATTGCTCCTGAACTGAGGGGCCCAAAACTGAGTATGGTGTTCCAGGTTCAATCTCACTGTAGCTGAGTACATGAGAATAATAACCTTTCTTCAGTGGCCATGTTCCTCCCAGTGCAGCTCCATTTGCAGTTTCCCTTATGTATAGAACAAGCTTGAATTCAGCTTGGAGTCCATGTTAACCCCACTGCAACTTCCTTTTCTGCAGGGCCATTACTCAGCCAGTCAGTTCCAATATATGACACTACTCCTCCTTAGATGTAAATCTTTGTACTTTTCCTTATTTAATTTCATAAGATATCTGTTGGCATGATTCTCAAATCAGCAGAGGTCCCTCTGAATTGAAACTCTGTCATTCATTATGTCAGCTGCTCTGTATTTTTGTATCACCTGGTAGTTTGCTCATGATGTTCTCTGTGTCACCATCCAGGCCACTGACAGGGATGTTCCACAATATCTGCCCCCGTAGCTGTTTCTAGTGTGGTTCACTGATTACCAGCAGCCAGTCAAACATCAAGGACTCTTGAGTCAGTGGTTCAGCCAGTTTTCAACTCTAGTAGTAGTCCATTTACCCCACCCCTGCTTCCTTATTGTCCAAGTGTCAAATGCCTTGCTAAATTCAAGATACGTTGCATTCACTGTTTTCTCTCCTTAACAACTCCTTAACCTGTTGCTCCCACACTGTTGGCTGCTCCTTTCTTTCCCAAGCTTTGCTGTTAAATGCAAGAAGCAGGTTTTGGTTGTGAAAACTGCTATCCAGAGTATTGCATATTTCAGCATTTTCTGTTACACTTTCCACTAGGTTGTCTTACCACTCCACTTTCATTTTCCCTTTGAAACAAGGATATCTATAAATATCATTTTTGTCACTCTCGACACCCCTTACTAATCCTAGTCAGAGCTGACCTTTGTCTGCGATTTTTTTCCCTCTATACCCGGGTAATGCTTTTATGCTATCTGTTTACTTCCTGCCCATATTGTCATCTCTTGTATGCTCCCATTTTGCCTTTTTGTTCATTGAGAAACATCCTACTTGGCCAACTGGATATTCTACTGAAATCCATGTCTTCCTGCAGAAGGGAATTCATGAGATCGCAGCAGTTCTCTTTCAAAATAATTCAGGTCTCTTGGGCACTCTTCTCTTTCATGGGTGCAATACTCTGAATCAAACAAAGTCTCTTCTAAAAGAGAGTGCCCTAACTGTTGCTTACTTTCCCAACATTTCTCTGGATCCTGAACCTGGTCATCCAATAGCCACTGCAGTCCAAGCAATCCTCTGTGACCGGTTTCTTCTCTCCATCAGCATTGATGATCATTTCTGCCCACCTGAAAAGCTGAAGTGTTTTTATTTTGTTATGCAGGTGGGGAAAAAATCAAACACAATTTAAAAGTGTTTTATCTTTAAATGTATGTAGACATTTATGTACTTAGATGGTGGTCACATTCTTTTTGTATACTGTTACTCATCTGCTTAATATGCTGTTCAACCTACGAGAAATTATTGGATGCCAAGGACAGCAGAGAAGGGAGATCAGAGAAAAGATGACGTCCAAGAAGATTGATGAAATTACTGCAGTTCATTTGTCAATCTCAGTGATTTAACTGTGCTACACTTAATTTTTATTAAGAAACATACCTGTGAACTTCAGGTTGAGAGGATTGGTTGTGTTCTTTTTCTGTCTGTATGAAATCTGAGGTGTGTAACACACAAGAGCAAGAAACCAAAACACTTTGCACTGGATAGGTCATGTAGGAATTCAGTGTTTTTGCTTAGGTGTCAGTTCATGATACAAAGCAATACATAGCTTTAAGATATTTATTCTGGACAATTCACAAAGTAGGGGACAATATTGCCTATAACTGCTTTGGACCATTTTTTATAGATGTTTGGAAATTGGACCTTTGGAACAGTGGTGTTTACTGTGCTTGTATTCACGGTTACATTGAAGGTAAGGGGTGCTGTGTTTTATCCACTGAAACTATTAGAGCTTGTTTTCTAATTGCTGCTTACTTATATCTGTTTCTCTCTATGGCCATGCTTTGTTTTATTAGTTTAAATGTAGATTTTTCTATCTGTACCTTCTTAACTGTGCTCAAAACTGAAAAATGTTTTTGGCTAATTCTGTGTAGAATTCATCCCTCTTTTCAAAAAGTACAGTTCTATTTTATCTCCTACTGAGTATTCTGTTGCTCTTAGATAGTGATAACACCATATGATCTCTTTTTTTTCTTTTTTTTTAAGCTTGCACTAGATACACACTATTGGACATGGATAAATCACTTCGTGATCTGGGGATCACTCGTATTCTACATTATCTTTTCTCTGCTCTGGGGAGGAATTATTTGGTATGAACCCTAATCAAAATTGCATTGCAAATGTTATTTCAGAAACATAAAGTTGTTATATTTCACCTTTTTGTCCGAAACAGAGTTAAATTTAGACTTTATCCATTGCAGAACTCCATTTTAATCACATCATTAGTGCTAATTGGAGAGTTCTCAGCTCTTCATTCACTGAAGATCTGCTAAAATCTTTTTGAAGGAGAATACAAGAAGAATATCAGACCTCAGACTACCACTGGGTCTATCTCAGTAGTGTCAGTCAAAAGCAATCCAAGGGTTGGTTCAAGGAGCCAAGGCTGCCTCTCTGAGACAAAATGTCACAAGAACAGGTCATGTCTATGCAGCTGGTGGCTAGCCAGTCTTGGAAGGAACTAGCTGGAGCAGTGAAAACTGGAGTCAGGAGTGAAACTCACAGGGAAGTAATGTGGGTGGCCCAGAGTCCTGCATTTGAGCTCGTTATTTGCCTCCTGCTTATCAAAGTAGATTTACTGTAGGTGTCTGAGCACCTGCTTATTCCTGTTGGTAAGAAGCTCTCTAGGAATTAGTATAACTCTTGTACATAGCTGATTTAAAGTGTTGGGGTTTTTTTCCTGTTAAAAATTCTGTGTACTTGAAACTGAAAGTTTTTGTGAAGGAAATCAAGTTGAAACAAGTTCAGTTCCTTACTGTCCCTGATTGCTGTCAGGAACTTGAAATTGCATTTCGCAGCTGTAGAGGACCCATCTTTTATAATGTGTCTGCTGGAGCTGTTCTACTTTTTATACATAAGTATAACATTTTGAGGGACTAGAGAGAAGGCAGAGGGTAACTATTTCATGGTGATTAAGATGCCATTTAATTTGGAGAAAGGATTTGTATTTCAATGTGTCTTTTGCAAATGAGTGTCTTTTGCAGCTGTCTCTCAACTCATTGGATATCGAGCAGCCTCTTTTTTTTTCCTAGTAAGATGAGGTCTTAATTTCTTCAGCAGCAAGAGGAAAACAATTTGCAGAAGCAACATTTTCCCTGCTACGTTTTTCAGCCAGCTTTAGCCTTGCTGCATATTAGAGTGTACTATTTACATGCAACAATGTATTTTAGCTTGGTTACCTTTTATGTCGGCAAATACTATCAAATTTTGGAAACTATCAGGAAACTGCCCCAGTGGTAGGAGGGCTTTACACTGTGTTATTGCAAACTGTCCCTTGATTTTTGCTCCCAGTAATCATGGCCCCTGGTTCCCAGTACTATGTAGTGGTGGCATATTAATAACCATCCAACTGCCATGGTATACAGGGAGGTATGCAAATGAAAGTATTGAAAGTGTGATTAGATAACAATGTGGTGACTAGGTTAGGGGTCATAACATGAAACTATCAGAGATGTGTAGCGGAGCCTGAGAGGTATGAAAATAGGTATGGTTAATGAGCCTTACTCTAAAGATACATACAGACAAGTGTGCCTTAGGAAAGAGGGAAGTGGTGGATGGGATACTGAGAAGAAAGGTGGAAAATACCTAGGGCAAGATAAGGGTATATGGAAGAGCATAAACAGAATAAGAATGTAACTTAGTTTATCTTTGCAAGGGAGAGACAGTATGGCAGGGGAGGAGGGCACAGTATTTCCTGCAGCCTGGAAGACAAGAGGAAGGTAGTTGTTTCCAGCATGTTTAGCTCTTCTTTTGAGAAAACTGGGATGGATAAAATCCCACGAACTGGGAAGCTGAACCTGAACAATTTCAGCACTGTCATAATTTTTATATTTAACATTGTCAGTCTTTCTTTTGTGTATTGAAGTGTAATTTTTATTTATTCTTTTTTCCTACCAGGCCTTTTCTCAATTATCAGAGGATGTATTATGTGTTCATGCAAATGCTGTCTAGTGGTCCTGCATGGCTGGGTATAATTCTGCTCATAACTGTCAGCCTTCTTCCAGATGTTTTGAAGAAGGTCTTATACAGAGAGTTGTGGCCTACAGCAACAGAAAGAATCCAGGTAAGAAATACTTTTCATTGTGAAGTTAGTTTTTTGTATCACAAGTCTCTAGTAATTAGTCCTCTTTCAAAGTCAGAGACAAGATTAGAACAGGTGTTCCCCACCTGTGGTGTCTGAGCAGTATGATGAAAGACACTACCAGTTATTTACATGGTGGTATTAACATGAATCCTGGGGCAACCTTGGTGCCTCCATATGAACAACCATAGGAAAATCAGCTGATGAGGATGGTGGGAGACAGGTACATGGCTCAACATGATTTCTGATTAGAGGAGATAAGGGCAAGGGGATTGGGATCTCTGTGAGGGTAGATAGAAGGCACTTATATCCAATAATATACTGATTGATGCCTTTTACAAAAACACATGCATTAAAACTTATCCTATTAACAATTTGTTCCTCTTTTATATTTCAACTTACATTTTGCCTGTTCTGATCCATTATTTCTACATAAATTTACCTTGCTCTGCCAGTGGGAAGAGGATTTTAAAGTCTATTTTCTCCTTTCATCTGATCAGCCAAAAAAGAGGAACCACTGTGTAAATACAGGCCTGCTTGTTGAGGCTGGAGTGGAAGCCAGGTTCTGTCAGAAGCATGGTGCTATGCTGGGGACATTAAACCAACCTCAATAGAAAATGTTAGCTCTATTTTAACCCCAGTAAACTTTTATATATCTATACGTTAGAATGTAAAGGACACTAGAGGTGTTGAACCTTAATGTTACTGCCCTTGCCCTTTTCAGTCCATCAGCTGCCATTGGTAGGTTAAAATAATGAGTTACTGGCAACTGTAGGGATTAGGTAGCATTTTGATGTTTGAGAAGGTGCTTTGCATTAAGAGGAAAGGAATAGAGGAGCTTTACTGCCAAGAAAAATAAAATTTCCCTTTGGTAAAGGTAAAACCCCTTGCCATTGTTTTGTATTCCTAGAATGTACAGGTGTAATAATGCCTCACTTCAGGAGGGCAGGAATGAATAAAGAATAGCAGAAAAGCATTCTCAGGTGGATCAGTATGTAGTGGTTTTTCATTTTGAGATCTTTGATACATCATCTTTGCCCTATGTGCTACTTCTGGAAGAAGTTAATCTCAGTATAGGCTCTGCATGCTTAATTTAAAAGAAGACTAAAGAGAGAGAATGAGCATGGGTTAAGGCAAAGAAACAGGCTATTGAATAAAAGCCTCTAACAAAACTATTGCAGTGTTTCTTAGAGACACTGTGTATTAGTGCTGGAAAATGAATCAATTATAAAGCAGACTTTGGGCTCAACACTTGCAATATTCACTTTTTAATATTTAGTAGAAAATCTGTGACTTTTAACCAGTTATATCCCTTGTGTTTCTTCTTCCCTCTCTTTCTTTCTTCCTGTCTTCCAATCCGCTTTGTCTAAATAACTGCTACCTTGCTTTAAACATAAATGATGTGCACGGTTGCTTCCTACATCTGGGGAAATCAGACTAAACATCAGTGCCTTTCTGTTGAGCAGTCCACCATCTTTATGCTTTCTCAGACTTCAAGCAGTCTAAGTTTCTAATGGAACAAAAGGTGACTTTTTTCTGCCTTTCTGCATGCTTGGCCATTTCATTCAAAGGACAGTAAAATGTTTATCATCAGAAGTTATTTACCTTACTCATTATCTCCATTTGTGACTCATCTCAGCTGTATTTTGAAGACTACTTTTTGGTACAGTTTTTTCCTTCTGTTTATCTCAAAGATTTTATGAATTGTTGTCACAGTCCATCTCTGTCATTATCATTTTTTGTCACTTTTGTTACTGCATTTTACAGAACCTTTCTGCCTCAAGAATCCAGGATTTTTATATTCCCATTTTAATCATTGGTCTGTCTGTAGGTGAATGCATGTAATGTTTCCATTGTACCTGAATAAATGGAATAGTTACCACACAAAGAAGTGATAATTCTGATTAGGCTGATATTACTACCATCATACAGAAAATGGGGTACTGGAAACCATTTAAGCAATCTTTGGGATATATTAATGTATCTTCTCCACTGTGATAAAGGAAAATGCAACTTTTTTAGTAATAAGTTTTTTCCTAGCATGCATTTTGAAACTGAATTTTTCTTATGTTCCCTTTTATAAAATTCTATGCTCTTTCTATAAAGAAAACAGCTCAAGACCTGTATGTGACATTATTTAATATAACATAAAAGTAGAAGAAATGCAAGTAAATCTTGTTTACCCTATAGTCTCCAAGAAAACTTGGCTAAGATAAACATATTTCCTGTTTTTCCCCCTTTGAAAATATATACTCAATAAAATGTACTGTAATTATGTAAGTCACAGAGAAAATACACACCATTTTTTCACTATTGAAAATTCTGGCTAAAATTGACTTTTAAGTGCCTTAAGATTGGTTTGAACTGAGCTTATGAACAATTGTTTTTACATTTATTGCACTCCTATAAGTTATATTGCTTTCTTTGTAAAAAAAAAAAAAAAAAGTTTGAAAACCTTTAATTAACATAGGACTAGCAACCACCTCCCAGGCTAGTAAATTAGTTCTTCTCAGGCAATAAGAATACTTAAAGCCTTTGGAGCAACTCTTATGCTTCAAAATTTTTCATGTATTTGAGAGTCATTCTGGTGTGTGGTGAGCGATTGTTTACCGTCATTGACATTCAGATATTTTTAAACAGTACAGATATGGTTCTGGTTTTTTGTTTGTTTTTTTTTTTGAGAGAGAGCTTTTCAGTGATACATGGATATATACATATACACCTACAGACATATATGTATATGTATAAACATACATACATGTACATACAAGTGTATGTATATATATGTGCATGCATATTAATACTGATATATATATATACACACACACATATGAACTGTTGTCTTTCCTGGGCTAAAACATTAATTTTGCAAAAGCTTTGGAGGAATCTGTTGCCTTTTGGTAATTTCAGTCAAATTCTGCTTATTTCTCATATATGTAGTCTCTGCAACTCTCTGGCTCAATGAAACAAGCTGAATTTTGTGCTTTAACTGATATTGTGCATCTGTGAGGCTTCTTTCAGCCTTTACTTTTGAAAAGTAGTAAGGTATTTTTTTAATATATCCAGTCTATATTGATTATATTTTTCTTTTCTTTTTTCTTCTATCATTAATAGCAGAAGCTCAACCTCTCTGTTAGGGAAAATATAAATTCACTTTAAATTATCCTATTTCCATTTTTATAATTGTCACTTCAATTAACAGTGTTTCAGCAATCACAAGTATTTTGTAGCTGAAATACCAACTGTTTAGTTCCTGAGCCATAAATGACTTCTGTGCTCCCATCCCTTTTTAAGAAATACTTTTTTTTCTCTTTGTTTTTGACTGATGATTTTTTGATGATTTTTTTACTTTGCTTTCACTGAATCACAAGCTTGGCCCATCAGCTACATTATGAGATCTCTACCTCTTGCTGCACTTGGGAAAACCCGAAGTGGTACTTTTGCCTGGGGAAGCCTCTCTGGGGACTTATCATTCTTCTGTTCCTCAATGGGCTTAGCTACTGTTGAGCAGCTGCACAGGGAGCTTATAACACTGGTCACAAGAAAACTGCTGCCTTTGTCAGGCTCCTCCTCTATGGAAAACAAAGCAATGGATCTTGCTGTTGCAATATATGAATCCTGTGCAAGAAGTTTCCTTGGCAACTCCCCAAGGCCCTCTCTTCCCTCAGTGTAATGACTAAGCTGTAAGTCAGCCTTCATTAGCACCAGCCCCATCACCTTGGTGTGTGGCACTCCCTTCAGCAAGCCAGTTGTTCTGGGGAGTAGTGAAGCGGGATGCCCGCTCCTTAACTTGGAATTGATTTGGCCTCAGTGTATCACGGGGACCTCTCCTGTTTTAGTACAAGTTATTGTCAGAAGGGCAGGACACACAGCCCATAGTACTTAGTCAGTTTAATGCTTTAGAGAGTAATTATTTTTAACAGAGTTTGAAATGGAATTAAAAACATCCTCAGGGTGGCTCAAAGGATTAACCTCAGGATCCAGAAGTACAAACCTTGTTTTACACTGGATAACCTTTCGATTTTAAATCTATCAGAAAATCCGTCATTTTTCCAGTTTGCTATAACAGTTACGTACAAATGGTACAATTCATTCACATTTCCCTCTTGTATTCAGCAAGAGTTTCACTGTTTTTCCTCATCCTTGCAGAAGAGTGTGAGACATAAAACAGCCCTAAATGCACTGACGAACAACGATGGGCCACTTCTTGAAGGAAATATTTCAGCTTCCGAGCCATAATTAGATCAAAGCTAGGTAACAGTACTGTACGTGTTGCCAATTTGGATTAATTTCTATTGGTGAACTGTGCTATTTACAAATCAGCTGTTTCCTCCAGAGTTTTTGATGTACTTGATCAATATTGATACAAAATCAGTATGTTTTACTTGGAGAGCCTAGTTTTTGCAAGAGATGTTCCATGCCACAGGTAAGATCTTTTTGTCTTGGAAACTTAATCGTGTAAGGCAAAATAATAAATCAATTTACCCATACTCCTGTCCTGTAAATACACTGTGTTATGTATAGGTATTGTGGGACATTTTTTCTGTAAGAACTGCAGTCATTATTGCAGCGTGTACTCACATTACACATATGAACTGTTGTCTTTCTTGGGATAAAAGAATAGTGTTGAATACATAAAGTCAGAGGTAATTCTCACCCAGTTTATCAATCATCTCTCATGCTCTTGAATACATATATAGACCAAATGCAGACAGTAACACATGAAGCTTATCTCAGTGAGTTACTTGTGGAAAGGACCTTGGGTCAGAAGGCTGGGGCTGTACCTCTGACAGTGTCTACCATAGTACTGTGTTCCATATGGACCAGGGCATTGCTGCATCACTGCCTCAAATCAAGAGAGTTTTGCCAAATATGAGACAGCAGCATGAGTGGTGAGCTTCTAAATTCCCCAAACATTAGGTCATTCATTAGCAGAATGAAGTTCTCAGTTTTACATCATCTCCTTGCCATGCCACTTTTTACTCAAACACATTCCCATCTGGATGCCATGTCTATTCCTTTCCCTTCATTCTCTCCTGACACTGAAAGCAGCACATGAGGAATTTAGTGAGGATGCAAAGTATCAGTATGTGAAGAGGGCAAATGTCATGTGCTCTGTGGGCTGTAGATCTTCAAGGTAGCTGATGGGTGCTTTTTGATTTGTTTAAATGACTGTTAGACAAGTAATAGTAGAAAACCCCACCTTTCTGAGTAGCTTCAGACATGGTAGAGGTGCTTGCCTTGGGGCCATGTGTAGAAAAAACCCAACATTTTCTTTTTAGAACCATGTAGAGTAACTAAAATGCTTCAATTCCTAGCTGAAAGAATAGGAAAGATAGTAACCAAGCAGTATATGACTATTCCCTCTGACATTTCCAAACCAAAATCTGCTAATCTGATTTTTCTGTATTAATGATGATATTTGGTCTATATATGTGTTTAAAAGAACTCAGGCCTCACTGTTGGTGAGCAGTTCATTTTAGTTTTGTGACTTTTCCAAGAGTGTCTGTTGTAAGAAAGCTTTCTGACTGCTCTTGGTTATGCAATAGTGTTTCAAGCTTGTGGTTGGCATTGAAGTGTAATGTGAGATCTCAGCCAAAGTTCTATAAACTACATCATTAATATTTATTTTGTGATTTTGTCCCTTTTGCTACTATGCTCCGGTTAACAGGGAAGAAGGAAGGGGATAATTGACAATAGAGGATTAACTGGCTTATATAGAGTTCATGGAGAGAGAGATTGATAACATTGATTTGAATTGTGCTTATAATGCATTTATATCTTAGATACCATCACATAATCTCTATACCTGGAAATTTTATGTGCATTTAGTGAGAAGAATTTTATCAACTCATTGGGCAAAGGGCTGTGCTAATTTTCTTTCTGCTCGTACACATGTTCCAGGCTCTTGTCATGCAGCCATGGTGTTACTGTAGTCTTGAGCACTTCCTGAGGGGAAGTGGCAATTCTGCCAGATGTGGTGTGATTATGTGATACAGATAAATTTTAATGGACAATTAGACTGTGTAGTATAAATTGCCTGTATAGATGCTACGTGTAACCTAAGCAAGTCTAACATTCAATACTGCTTAGAAGTACAAAGCAAGTGCATTAAAACTCTGGAACTTTTGTCTGTTAGCACAAACTGTCTGTAAAGAATTCCCTCTCTTTGGAAGTACAGGCAAAGTACTTGAATCTGTTCTGTCTTAAAATTCCTCATAAAAAGTCCTGACTAAAGAAGTTCAGAGATAAAAAGATGTACCAGGAGAGATTGCAAAATGAAATATAAACTTCATTTAAAACACTTTGATATGAAAGCAGTCCTCTGTGTTTTCATCTCTTCTCCAAAGAGCCCATTATCAGGTTTAGAGGTTAAGTGTAAAATTATGCCTGGTTCTGTAGGTCTGAGTATAAAATCGATGACATTAAAAGTGGTTGATGGCAAAACAACACGAGAGGTTATACTTTCACATGAAACAAATAGCCAGAGTGGTGTTCTCGTGAAAGCCATTGTTACACCTAGGGCACAATGGGCCTATGAAAGAACACAGTTATATACTTTTGGTTCCAAGATTGTCTATTTACTGTGCATTTGTTTCTTTTTGTCCCTTTAACAGAATGCATCGAGGCACTGTCAGGAGCACATCTCAGAATTCACACCTCTTGCCTGTCTGAAAAGCCCAAGATACAGGAGCAGTGACTGCAGCAATTCCCCAGCAAGAAGGTCTAATTCTCATTCTAAAAAAATGATGTTTACGCACTGGAGAGGCGTTGATTATTCAGTACTTCCATCTGTCTTTGGCTATTCCAATAAGCATTGCCATTCCAGTGCAGGCTACCACTACAGTGGGTCAGGTTTGGAAACGTCTATATGACAGAACACCAAGTCAAGCCTTTAAAAACTGTATTTTTGTTTATTTCTTTTTTCAGAAACAAACATGTCACAGAAATATATTAAATTATACGTGGCTTCTGCTGTCTGAGGTAGTGTTCAGACAAACAGGATCAAGAGCTAGAAGTATGAACCCTTCCAGGCCAATAGGCCTCTTTTTATGTTTTGAACTACTGGAGCAATGAACAATCTGCACAGTCTGGTACTGTGAGACTGGTAGCACTGAAAATTGTCTTCATCCTGTGTCAAGACTTCCATGCATTTACTGCTTCTGTCACCTTTAGTAATTTTCTTTGTTACTTGAAGTGCATAGTTTCAGTCAGTGACCTACATTTTGAGATCAACAGTTTTAATTTTCAGCCAGAAGCAATGACCTCAGTTATCTCAAATGAAAGTCTCTTAAAGCGTATTTAACAAGTACTGTTTCTGATTTTCCTCTGTCCTTTTTCTTTCTTTGCTCTTTCTGTAGAACAAACTGGTGTTTCCTCTGTGCAAATCTGCTTTCAAGAAACACTCTCTAATGTTCACTTTCTTGTAAGTGGCCAAATCAGGGCTATGTTTGGTTTTCAGTTAGTTTTCCCCTGTAGAAATATAGGCAATACAATCCTTGTTAGAGTATGCACACACTATATGAAGTCAAGTTGGCTGTTCAGTTGGTAAATATCATCAGTGTTGGTATCTACTTAAGAACTGAATGTAAGCATTTTGCCTAAAAGGTCTTTGAATTTGTCAAAGATGCAGATTACCTGGTGTTCCCACTTCCTCTCCCTGTAATTGTAAAATATACATAGCAGAAAGTATTAAGCTTTTTTTTTTTTTTTGACACAGTTTGTTGGGTTTTTTTCCTTAAAAGAAGAAAAGTTGTTTTTCCAAATGAGCATCTTTTACTATCTGGATTCATCCTCTTAATTTTGACTTTTTTTGTGTGTTTGTATGGTTAAATACTGGCTAAGTGGCTTGGTAGATGTATTACAAAGCACGCAGCTGTTAGCTTTTGCAAACAAACCACAAGGTGGCACACGGCTGTTGACTAACAGTTGAATCGTAGTTGGGATATAGAAACCAGTTTGACTGCAAGGATTCTGTTTTAATTACTTTAAGAATGACAGCCAACTTGCACTTCTGTTTTCTCTGCTACGTTTATTTTACCTTGTACTAATTCAACTATTAGCAGTGTCCTTGTCTTGTTTCTTTAGTCCAGTGTTTTATTTTGGGGTGCAGAAATATCTGAAGGAGTAATCAGATTTCAGTGAGTTTCAGCCTGATGGTTAGAACTGGTTAATAACCATCCTCATTCAATACCTCTGTGAGGACATTAGCTAAAAATTTATTTCAGTGTGAAAACAAAATATTTGGAATCAGACCTGCAGCCTTTATTGGAAGACCTGGCCAAGACATTTTTAGTTGTCTTTAAAATGGACTAGGGTGGCAGAGAAGAATTTTTTCCCTTTTTGTGTTTAAACAAAAATAACCAGACAAAATAAATTTACTTCCCAATTTAATTTTTAATAAAAGGAAAACCAACTTACTAGGAAATTTTCCTCACAGTATTCCAAGTGATTTTTGCATTAAACGGACAGAGAATTATTATTAAAATGCCCTGGGTCAAGCAGAGATTGTCAAGTGATTTGTGAAATCTTCAGTATACCAAAGATAACAGAATTTTACAAAGTCTAATGGTGAGCACCACAGACAAATGTTTTGTATCATATAACATATAGCACTTTTAAGTTTCAAAGAATGTCCTTATAGCAGTAGCATTTTGAAATACATACACATGTGTGGGTGTGTGTACATATACTTGCCATTGCAGACTTGAATGTTGGTCAGTTAGAACCGTCCCCTACATAAAACACTGGTGTATATATTTTTAAAAAGTTAATATGGGTATAAATTTTATACCAGTAGCAGTGACAAATTTCTTGTGTGTAGTTAACAAATTATTTGTAATGTATTTTTTAGAAATCTTAAAATTGCCTTTGCACTGAAATATTTTTCATACTGTAGCTATTTATAAATCTGTTTTACGCATACATTTGTTAACACACCATTTCTATTTTTTTTAAGTATATGTTTTGAAGGCTTTTTTTATACCTATGAGTTTTGGCCACTTAAATTTAGCCTAGAGTGGAGTTGTGGCTGAATGTTAAAATTCTAATGAATGTCAAATTAGAAGTACAAGTCTGTTGCTCTGTCAGTTTCATCCAAATTATTGATGTTTTGTTGAGATTTGTGGTAGCTTGATTAGAGCGCTGTGCTTGCAGTGCTGTTCTATTATAGTGAGCTTTTTTACTCTACAAAGCCTCCTGCTTTTTTACTTTGTGAGTTCTGTCTTTTAGCCTTAAGTAAGGATATTTTTGCTTGATGTTTTTGAAATGCTGCATTCCTGTTCTGCCTAGTAACAAAGCAGTTCATTGCAAACTTCATGTAGCCCTGAGCTTCGAAATTATTGACAACATTGTTCAGGCTTAAACACCAATATACATGCTTAAGAAATTTTAGTTAAAGATGACATTTTTTTGGAGGAGAAAGAATGCTTTGATTTAGCAATACTTTTCCCTTTAAAGGTTGGTGCTGTTTGTTAAAATAGACCATTTAATGGAAAAAACATAAAACATCAACTCAGCTTCACTTGATGTGTTTTTGCTTCAGTTCCTGTTACTATTGCCATTCAAACTTAGTCCACTACAGCAGGTGTAAACTTGGAGTTTCACTGTAAATGGATCAGATGATACAAAGATGAAAAGTAGAAGTTAGAACAAAATGCGTTATAGTGTTTATTATGGATGGGACACTGAAAGGAGACAAATTTTTATGTATCAAGAAAAAAAGAATTAAAGAGGAAAAGTCTAAAAATCTGTATAACTTTCTAACTTGCCTTGTTTAAATTGTTGCAGCTTTAACAGCATAATGTCTCCATAACTGCTTCTATAAATATCTTGAAACTGGTAAGCGCTAACCAAATGTATGTGAAGACTTTGAAAGTATTCGAGCTTTTTGGCCACTGAAGTTCATATATACCTGCAGTGGCATGTGGCAAAAGATCTTTTTCATTTTACCATGTACAATAATTGTTTGTTCAGCCACTTAATGTAAAAGCTTACAGTTTACTTTCTTGCTTGCATTAGCCTGTTTGTCTTTACCCAACTGGCTTGCAAAAATAAAAGGAAAAAATTGTTTAATTGAGGAACTGCACTACTTTTCTTTTGGAAGCCAGTGGGGTCATTGTGCTCATGCTACTGTCTCTGCTAAAAAAGCTTTAATGGAAATTTGTGAAAGTATTACAAAAGTGAAAACGTATGTGATTCTACTTTGCAGAATAATCAAAAATCAGTTTATATAGCTTTAATTTTTTACCTTATGAAGATTCACAGGATTTCAACTTGTGTTGTCTTGGACATATTCTTTGCATTTTAGATGTCCTTTCATGATTTAATGTAAAGTAGAATCTGAGGAAGTTGCTGTATGGGGGCTGGGGGTAGTTATCTGTGCATTAAACATTAAAGATGTCTGTAGTCATCAGCACCAAATACTGACACTTATTTTTAATTGTACAATTATAGGTGCGTTTATTTGAAAATAAATCAGCCTTCAAATCTAATGGTTAGATTATTCTATACTACTTGATTTATTTTATTTGAAGAGTCAGTGTGTGAATACATTACTGTAAAGTTTCTTTTCAGTGCTATTTTTAACTTTTATTTCCATAGACAACCAAATATAACTTGTTTATATTCATTCACAGTTTGGATCCTTATGTAGAATATATAAGCAGGAGACATGAATCTGCTTGCAATAAATATAAACATCCAAGACTGGTTTAAGTTTGCTCACAAATAATTACAATAATTCTAGTATGAATATGAGATGGTTTCATATTAGTCTGTAATAAAATGTAAGTAGATAACAGAAAACAAAATGAGTGTTTGATTCTGTTATTGAATATGCTTGTAGTCACCCTCATTTCTCCTCATACTGGAGAGGGTCCAGCAGAAGCCACAACGATGATAAAGGGTCTGGAGCATCTCTTTTATGAGGAGAGACTGTGGGAGCTTGGCCAGTTTAGTCTGGAAAAAAGAAGACTGAGAGGGGATCTTATTAATGCATATAAGTATCTCAGAGGTGGGTGCCAGACTCTTTTCAGTGGTGCCCAGTGACAGGACAAAGGACAATGTCCACAAACTAAAACCCAAGAAGTTTCACCTCAATATGAGGAAGATCTTCATACTCTGAGGGTGGCAGAGCACTGGAACTGGCTGCCCTGGGATATTGTGGAGTCTCCCTCTTTGAAAACATTCCAAACCCACCTTGATGAGTTTCTATGTCACCTGGTCTAGGTGACCCTGCCTTGGCAGGGGGGTTGGACCAGATGGTCTGCAGAGGTCCCTTGCAACCCTAACAATTCTGTGATTCTGTGATTTTCAGAGAGTGTATGTAGTCAGCTAAAAAAGCAAGCTAACAAAATGAAATTCAGAGAAGGCTGGAACATGAGCTGTGTGGGGGATTTGTTGAAAATTTAGTAGAAATTGGTACCAGTCCAGGAAAGCTTTGTTCCTCCTGCACAGATTGGGTAAGTGCTAAGATTCTTTCCAAAGTAAACTCATAAGCTACACATGAGAAGATCTGTATTTCCTTACAGTTCTGCTGTGCAAGGTATCCAGAGCTATTTCTTTTCTTTTGCAATGTTGTCAATTTACAGAAACTTTACTAAATTAAAAACAATGTGCTTTGCCATCTGAGTTGTTAGCAATGTTCATGGATTCTTACAGAAGAGGCTGAGTGCACAGAAAGACCATAATTTTCTTTCATTTGGTGATAGAGTATTTTCAGACTTGCTGTAGTTTCAAAACCATTACACACATTTTGTTTCTACTGAATGAGCTTCTGGAGAAGGTACTAGGAGGTAATGTATTTTATGGAAGATGTTTTTCCCTGTATTCATGCAAAAAGAATTAAAAATGCATGAATTGTAATTAGATAGGAATATCACATTGAAACTGGTTTTGAAAAAATGTGATCATGTATTGATTTCAGGAGGAACGCGGTAGCAAGAAGGACAAATTACCTCATAAGTACATAAATTTTTATTTTGCATACAAAAATACATTTACTTATTTAAACAAAAAAAGGAAAGTAATTTAAGTTCTGAACAGTATTCTAAATCCACTACTGTGTGTTTTCCATTAGCTCTTAAGTTATGCTCTTTTTAGTAAAACTTACATCATAGAATTAATTGAAAACTGTTTCTTATATTTTACAGTGAGGCTACACTTTTTTCTCCTATAAATGCAACACTGATGTATAAAATCTTTCCTGAAGGTTATCTTGATAGGAAATGAGATAGGTTGGAGACAGACTGAAGTTCCTTGGTTTTGTTTTCTGAGTACTTCGATTTCTTCAGGTGATACTCTACAGGAATTTAAAAACAGTATTTGACCATTCTATTAAAGCTTTGTTGTTGTGTGTTTCCATTGCAAATACTTACAGATCTATTAATTTTAATTTCATTCAAATGAAAACCCACACCTATATAAAGGCTTCATTTACACTGTGAAGTGATAGGGAGAAAGCCATGAAATCATTTCATTATACAGATCAGTTTATCAGATGCCTAATGTCCCCATCTAGGTTTAGATGTGTTTTTAACAGAAAATTACACTGTGTGATCTATTCTTTTTTTAAATGGCAAGTCTGCAGTAAATGAATAATGGTGACAATCATTTAAGTTTTTATTTTGCATTTAAAGGAGACAAATAGGAGTAGTATTCAATTTTAAACCACTAAAAGGCTTGTTGTTGTTTTCCATTATTCATTTTGGTTAAGAAATCTCATGGTGCATTGCGCTTTTAAAAATACATATGATGCAGTGTCCTGCTAGGTTCAGAGGCTGTTTGCATTGTATCAGGGAGAAATGTTAACACCCAGTCTCCTTATTTAATTTGGGAGAAGCTGATGAGCTGCTTGTTCCTAATGACGACACCAATGTTAAAAAGCACATCAACAACTTACCTCAAGATTTCAAATGTCTTTTGTAAAGATACTTCACAGTGAAATGTTAACCAAATTTGAAAGCTGGATCTTGCAATCTTATAAACACTGAGTTTTAGAAAAGAAGGAAAACAAATCTTGGTCTAAAGATCAAGATCGTCAGGTGGTATACACTGACTTTAATTTCAGAAAATAATTCCAACCAAGTAGCCAGCCTAGAAGAGCATTCTTCTAGGAAGTCCTGAATAGCTTGCTTCTAGGATGAATATAACTGCATAGCTAGAGAAAGTTGTCAGTATTAATTAGGTTGAGATTTAATTGCTTATTCCCAGCTATGAAGAGATACTGTGTATAATTTTATTCTGATAAAATTATAGCCAAGAAAAAATCTCTCTCCTCCTGAGGCATTTCAGGCACAAGATCATTTAACATTGATGCAGTGATAGAGCTTGTAACATTTGAGATTTACTTGGCTTTTAAGTGACTCTTCTTAGTCCAAATTATGAATTAGTTTAGCACAAAAGCAATGTTTGTGCATCATTGGGCTGAAAGGTACTGGTCCAGATGCAAAAAAGCTGAAGATTCTTCCACTGTAGATTGTATTGGAACATGAGTGAGGCTTCTCTCTGTCCTCTTGGATACGGCCTGCAGCAGATGATTTGGAAACCAGCTCTCTTGAATTGTTCATCTAGAGTTTGACCATGGTTTCAAATTTTAATGCCTACTCAAGTCTTGTTCTCCCTTTAGTTAGGAAATGGGATACATATGTTTACATTTCCCCTTTCTTGCCTCTTATGTAGTACCTGACATGCTGTAGTACCTCCCTTTCCCCCAGAATTCTATTTTAGCACACCAAGCTTAATTCTGAAAGGGAAAAAAAAACCACATTTCTTTTACATTTGAGCCAACATAGTCCCATACATGTTAACAAGAGCAATCTCTTTTTTTCATGCTCTCTCAGAGGAGCATTCAGCAGACCAACCAGCAGATTGGAAGCAACATGGTCACCACCACAACAGTTACTGCCTTGGTTGCTTCTATACAAAAAATACTTGAACACGTGCGCATAAACACCACAAACCATACCCCCCACCCCATCTCACGGGGGAGATAACCTTTCTCTTGCCTTCCTCCTGTTGCTTTTCCCAGGCATCTTTCTAAGCAAATTAACACTCAAAGTAAGCTCATCTATCCTTTTTTTTTTACTAAAATTGTGCACATTTTGGAAATTACCCTTCTCCCTAGTGAGTTCATTTCTGCTAGTTGTTATAAAAGCCTACACAGTCTCAGGGGACTTTTTGATATTTTTTTTGTTTCTTTATAAAAATTTGTTTATTTGAAAGTATTGGGAAAAAATAAAAGGAATTTTTAACCCACCTAATTTATTGCAAACTACCTGTATCCTATAATTTTGTCTTGAGTGACACATTACCTGACCACTCGTGTTTGAGGGTCTCCAGGGAGAATTTGTTTAAGAGTGATAGTATTTGTTAGACAAGAGAAAAGGTCCATTTTCATCCATACCCAAACATTTGAATCTAGCAAAGAAAGGGAAGGGCTATTTAAATTCTACTATCACTGCCGTCAAGGAAATTCTTACCTATATCTGAAAGATACATTTCCCTCATACTGATCTGGTTCTGCGTCAATCATGATTATATCCTTCAATTAACTTTGGGAAATATGATATTATCCTCAGCCCAGGAATCTTTCCATCATATCCTATCTGAATAATATTCATGCACTCAGCTTTGGCATTTTATGTTTTCAGATGTAGTTCATGAGAACCATCTGTCAACACTTTATTTCCAAATGTGTATGAACATTGAAATACAGAAAGTTGAGATAAAATCTTAATTTCACTGGCAACTAATCTTCTCATTTGAGAAGTCTCCACCCTTACTCATTGTTTGAGAGCTGTGGCTATTATAGAACAGCAAATAATTGGTTTCTAGAAGGTACTTGTGTTTTCCATAAGGTTAATATCCAACCACACTATTAACTTTTTAACTGTTTCAGTTTATGAAGATTTACATGCCCTTTACGTTTCACAGAGATGCACACTTACCAATCCTGGTATAATTAATTTTATATCCAGATACTGAGCCAAGACAGTATGTTTGGAACTACACTGATTTAGGGAGGAAAGTGGATGTTTTGCAAAGAAGTCAGGCTTCTGCTGCCAGGCACTATAGATCCCACAATACTCCCATCACTGATTTGTCTTCTTATCTATCTATATGTGGACATTACAGATGTTATATTAAAATATGTCAACTTAGGAGGTAGGAAAGTTAATTAGAGTGGCATAAAAATAAATTTCACCGATCCACAGTAGAGTTCAGGCATCCTCTCACATGGATTGACCTGTGAGAGGTCATTCATTCTGATGCATGTCAGTCATTCATTCTGATGAATGTCTATTTTGTACATTTGCACCTCACCTTTTATATTACTGTTCACAGACATTTCATCTTACTGCCATGTTACACCACTCTTCTAATAGGCTAGCAAATCCATTTATTCTCTCCACCACACCAGATGTATTCAAAACTAACATGCTCTAGTAATATTTTTAAAGAAAGTCCATGAGTTTTGTTCAGTCTCAAAAAATTTCCTTCCTTTACTATGAATCTTCATTGTTACATTTCAGCTGTTTCATGGTGCACAGCCCAAAACAGTGATCTAGTTTGTGCTTCCCACAGAACAAGACAGAATCACCTATGACTGAACTCCCCTCCTCATGTACTGCAGATCAAAGTACACCATGTGTCTAGTCCCACAAACTTTTCTACTCTCCCTTTCTGCCTCTTCTCTGCATAAGCAGAATTAAGTGGGAGCTGTGTTATTGGAACAACTCAATCTCAAAATATGATCCAAGATGCCAAGTGTGAGGTTCAGGTTCAGGCACTTACACCTGTTTGTGTTTAATGCACAGCTGTTGGATGGTCACTGAGAATAAAAACAAATAGTAATCATGACATTCAGCCCAAGTCCTTTAGTATGTATTTGTTTGTGTATGTTTGTATTTACTGCCTAATGGTACTGAACATAAGCACAATGAACACCATTAATTAATTCATTTTTAAAAAAAAACTCTTGAGGAAGTTCTTGCCTAAAAAGAAAAGGCAACTAGAAGGGACAGAAAACATACATGGCAAGTGATGTTTTGCATCCATGACAAAGAAAAAAACCCAAAATATTCTCAGTGACTTCTGTCACTATAGCAACAAAGCCTCAAAATTCGAAACATGAATACTGAAGGTAGAATTTGGGGCTCTCGCACAAGCCATTAGCAGGATGGACTTAGGGCTTCGTCCTCCCACATGATTTTATTCCCTGTGGCCATGTCCCCAATACACAGATTAGGACTAATCTTATTTAGCTGACAAGGTCTGGACCTTGCAGCCTGAAGCTGTGGAATTTTGTAGGACCTAAGCATCTTCAGAATCCCAGGTCTCTAGCAGTGAATCTTCCTCCTTCCCTTTAGATATACTCTACACTTGGGGTTACAGGAAGACCTCCCAGTCCTCCCAAAACCTTTAACAGACTGCTAATGAGAGGCCTGCCCTCACTTATTACCCTGAAAGGAAGGAAGGGAGGAAAGGAAAGAGGATCATATTTTCCACATGCCAGATATGCTTTACGGGCACCGGAAGTGGTGGAAGAGTCTGATTCTGTGCCAATCACCCAGGTAAACAACAGGACAGATTTTTCCATGGACACCTCCAGCACGAATTTGCTAGAAATCTCACATATTTGCTAAATCAAAATATGGGGAGATGCTTTCCCTATAGATTTTCCCATACCTGCAGGAAAACACCTTCTGTCTTGTGACAGGCACATTTGAGATTGTATTGCTGTTCCAGGCCCTTTCTGCAAGCTCTGCTACACGAGATAGGTAAGGCACACATCAGCTGCGTGAACTCTGCCTGCTTTGTGCAGCTAGTGCTTTCCTCAGTGTTGGTTCAATTAGAATGGAAGAGCATAAAAAAGCAGTTTCTGGATTTCAGAAGAGTTTAGAGCCTTTTAACGTGCCTTTTTAACGCTATGTAAATAAAGAGGCTTTTTCCACACTAGCTACAGTTTCCCTTAGTCCCTGCTCCCATTGCTACAGGTTTCCTAGAACCTCCCAATAGGAAGGTCCCACTGAAGGATTCCCCTTTGTAAGCTGATTCCCTAGAGATAACTTTCATCTTGGTTTATTCATTCCTCTTACAAGACTAAAGTGTATCTTCATGGTTGTTCCAGTCACTAGTTCAGGGAATCACAGCAATAAATGGTAGAAAGTTTACAATGAATGACTTCATCTCCAGAGTCCCGTGTGTCTTCACAGAAGTGGTGACAATGCTTTAAGAAGTCTCCCATTCAACCACCTGTTTTTCAAATCCCAAGTCTGTACACTGTTTTTTGATCAAAATGAGTTCGGAAAGGGCATCAAAGAGCAATTGGTGTGCACATTTCTTTTTCCTTGTAGCTAATGAGCTTTCTTCCTGTTCACTGCACATATTTGAGTGTCTTATCCATTTGATTCCTGCCCTAGCCAGTTTCTTTCCCATTTGTTATGGCAGCTGCCCTGTGTTTTATCAAGAATCCTGGTGGACACAAAAGGATGATCCAACCCTAACAAGCTGAATCTTCTGCAGCACCCTTTGGATAAAATCTAACTTACTACAGGCTAAAAGGACTACTATGGCCTCTGCTGGTATTTCTAGCACATTCGGCTTGATTTTTCAGCCTTAGAATAACCCTGAAATCAAGAGTCTTTCTATTATTTATGGAGAGAATGGTTATTTTTAGTGTGTTCTTAGGATTTGTACTAAGGTAAATATTTCATACTAGAGGAGGAAAAATTTCTGGAGATACTTTACACCATCAGAAAGCAGAGTATGATTGCATAGCATCCCCTGAGTCTATTAGTCATGCTAGTTAATGTTCATAGTGTAATAAGACAGGCTAGATTTTATGGTAGAATATTTTGCTTGCTTCTTGTAAAAACATGGAATTGTGCAGCCTACCAATGGGATTCACGAAAGTCTGGGCTCTTCCACTTCCCATTTCCATTATATTTTCCACTGATAAATCTTTGAGTCTTAATTTTCTGTGTATTTTTTTCTCAGTACATTACTATGATTTTACAGACAGGATTTTGTACAAGATGTGGCTTAGACCAGTTAAAATAAAAAAAGGTCTCAGATTTTTGATAGACACAATTCATGTAATTTCCCCCTGAAAGCCAACCTGTTGTTATTTTGTAGCCCCTCCAGACTTCATAACTGGCAGAAACAGATACAGCTCACACTAAGGTAATCTCTTCCCATAGTGCTGTAGTTCTGCTCTCTCCTGAATGCGCGCTCTCGTCTATACATGCGCATAGAATTACACCAGAGCACACAATAACGGTTCCCTATTTTTCCTACCTTCGTACACCTCTTCTGGAAATTTAATATAAACATGCATTCTACAGTGTTTTTCTGGACAAATTTTGCAAAGGACACTGGGCATAGGATCAGAAGAAGTTAACTCCTGAACTAAAGGCCCTTCCTTCACTGGAAGGATGGTCATCTGCCTTCCCAATCTGACTCCCAAAATACTGCTGTGCCAGCGAGCCTCAAACACCTTGCAGAGTTTATCCCGTCATAGCCTTCAACATCTGTGCAATAACTGAGCATGTCCAGCACCTCAGCATTTGTTAGATCTTTCTGGGCTTTCTCATCCCAGGTTTTTTTTGAGCTGAAAAGTAAAAAAAACCCCAAAACACAAATTCAATAAAAACTACCGCCATATTTATTTATAGAATTTTCACACTGACAGGGCACCAAAAATACTAAGTACATGCCTGTGAAGGAGGTGCTCCATGGCACAATTTTTTCCAGAGCCATAATACCTTCATTGGTTTACAATTCTGAGGAATCCCACCCTACTACTCATATTTAGGACAGATATCTTAAAATAATTCAGTCTCACTCTAATCCACGTTTAACTTCAGCTGCTGTAATGTGCTGAAGCACATTTGCTCTAGTGACTTACTTTCTTTAATAATTTCTTTAGAACTCTGTTCTTGACATTTGCTTGAAACTTAACTGCTTCCCTGCTGAAATCCACTCCAGCTTCTTGGCATTAGTCAGAGAAAAAACAGTATTTTCTGTGGAATATAGAATTTTTTAAAAAGCCAATGCTGTATGAATAAATGTAGTTTATTTAATGTAGAAGAAATAACATATCTGAGGAAACAAAGTCTATTCATAATAAGATACATTTCTTCCATAAATTCTGATACTACTAGCCAATGCAACTGTACCTTCTTTTGAGCAAAGATTTCTGCAGAAATCCTGCTCGATCAATAAAATGCTCAGATCTTTGGTCTGACTTCTCACTGCTTAACTCCAGCCAGTGCCTAAGGTTCTGGTTTGACACAGAACACAGCAGGGATCACAAAAGTCAAACCCCTCACCTTTCTACTAGCCAATAAAGCAGGTCAGGAACTGTCCTTTGGCACAGGAACGTACTGGCACGACATGGCCTTGCATACACACAGCTAAACTCTCTTACCTTCCAAAATAGGTCAGCTGCATGCAGACAGTCTACTGGGAATGGCCCCTGGCCCACACCAACCCATGAGCTGTGCTGGGAGCTGCCTCAGGGACTGCTGGTTTGCTAGACAGAATCACACTGGGGATACCACCGCCCTGGAGACAGTACAGAAGCTCACCAGTGCTGTGGTTTAATCCTGAACCCCAGCCCCATTTGATTTACTTCTGTAGGTGTAGCTGTAGGGATAGAGATCAAAAAATGCCTGCAACACAAAACAGAACTGAAATCTAAATTGTATGTTTGGTTGCTCCCTCCCTTGTGCTTCAGAGACTTCTTTCAAAGCTATTTTTGACAGTATCTCCAAATTAAGGCATCCTCTCTGCTCTTTCATGTCATCATTAATTGGCCCTTTTCCCTGGACAGCCAACCAGATCTTTTCAACCAACACTGAAATGTTCTTGTGAGGTACTGAAAAAAAAAAAAAAAGAAAAACCAGTGATCTATCTGAATCTGCACTTTCTCTCTGCAGAGTTTTGCAGTGACGTGTTGCAGGCTCACTGTTTCCCATGACACAGCGGAGCATGTGAGAACAGAGCATGGGTGCTGCTAAGGTGACTTGATTACTTACCTACCTCAGGTTCAGTTTGACCCCATTTTGGGTTAAGCTGCCATAAGAAGCTGCTAGATACTGAAACTTGTTTCTGTAAGCCATTTCCTAACACTACCCTGGGTCACTGGGCTTTAAGAAAGAGCATTTCAGGTTATTAAGAAGACAAGTGTACACAGCATATCTTTGTCATCTGATGTATTTCTAAAAATGAGAAGCCTCTTGCTTAAGAAAGATAGTGCAAGAAATATGTGGTAACCCCTCTTTGTCCTCAGTCCTGGGATACACTTCTTAAAAAATTTCATTTCTGAAACCTGCAGTTCAGTTACCATGAATGTAAACCATCACTGTTGCAAGCACAGGTGTAGCGTAGCATGAAAGACTTCTGTCCCCCTGAGAGGAGAAGGGATTGGGAAAGCCCATGTGGTCAGTTAGGCACACACCTTGGATGCTTCCCGTGAAGCACGTCTTCTCTACAGCACCTGTTTTCCACGTGTTTATACATGCAGCACATGAAAGCAGACGCTGCACGCTGTTTTGCTTACAGGCAAAGTTTTTACTGTTTGGGGATACCTGAATGAAAAAGCAAACACCTGTTGTTGGCTGGTTTGCTGCCTTTTTTTCTTTTGTATGATGGGAAAACTAACCCACTTCCAGCTGTGCGATTGTCTGATCAAGACATAAACACAAAAAAAGCTGTTACCTTCCTACACGCATTCCAATAGAAGCATGACAAAACGCTGTGAGCCAAGCACTGAAACACCAGGAAATGGCAGAACTAAGGCTGCAAAACTCACATGGCAGAGGGTGTACCTTTCTGCTATTACAGGATCGTGGAATTGTTTAGGTTGGAAAAGACCTCCAAGATCACCGAGTCCAACCGTTAACCCAGCACTGCCACTAAACCCTGTCCCTAATTGCCACAGTGCCACAAAAGATGATGCGATACTCCTACAGGTAGCAACGGCTTTCCTGGAAATAAACACTTTTCCCTGAAAAAGACATGTGAAGCCCTTAACTCCAACAATTCTTACCTGATGAGCACCTGCCCTTTGTGAGCGGCTGCGAGGAGGCAGCGGTGCCTCCCGGCCGCTCCAGGTGCTCGAGGGAAGCGCGGCCGGCGCGCCCGGGGCGGGGAGGAGCGCTCAGCTCTGCTCCGCTGCCTCGCCCCGCCACACAAAGGGCCTCTGGCCGCCTCCTCCGGGAGCACGCACGGGGCGAGAGATGCCGGTGCTGGGGCGAGGATCGGAGCCCTGACAAAAGGCAGCCCCTCGCCACCGCCCCCCTGCCCGCGGGCGGGGCCCCGCGACACCTCCCCTCCGCTGCATCCCATCCCGTTCCCTCCCATCCCGCCGGCTCCGGGGGGAGGTGCTGTCCCACTCGCCGGGGCGAGCTGCTGAGCGCCGGCGGCGGCGGTCACCTGGTCCTCCGGGCAGGGCGCCGAGGTGAGTGGGGTCGCCGCATGGCCCGCAGGCAGCCCCGCACCGCCCGCCCGGCCCCGCTCGGCCCCGGGGAGCGCCCCGAGCCCGGGCAGAGGCGGGGGAGCCCCGGGCAGGACGGGCCGCGCCGGGTCACGGGCGGGCGTGTCGGGGCGGCTGCACCGCCGCTCACCGGGGCTCCTCGGCGGGGGCTTGTCCGTGTTTCTCTTCCTTCCTCTTTATTTAGTCCCCCTCAGTTTCGGTGGCGGTAGATCCGGGCTGGGGGAGGAAGGCAAACAAAGGCAAGTACGGTAACCTGCCTGAGAACGAGCGGACAAATATCACACGGGGCGGTCGCCAAGGGATGCCCTCTGCTCCCGGGGGTGTGGGGGCGGCCGGGGCTGCCCCGCCGAGCCTGCCCTGCCCTGCGCTGCGATGGTGCGAGCAGGGCTTGTGCAGCTGGGACTGTGGAAGCAAACTCGACAGCATCCCCGAATTAGTGAAACAAAGCGGTCCCCTGGTGTGAAGAGGTGGTGTTGGCCTGTGTTACCTGCAATGGTTAATCGCACAGACTGTAAAATAGGATGTTTCTGCCGCTGGTAGTGTTTATTTACCTTTTGCATTTTCACTGGGGCTACTGGGACTGGGCTATTAAATTTGCCAGCAGTGTTGTCTGTAGATTTGATCGTTTTGTTTTGGGTTTTTTTGTTTGTTTGTTTTGTTTTTTGTTTGGTGGTTTGGGTTTTTTTACTTCTGTTCCTTTTTTATCTACAAAAGGAAGGAGATTTAAGTGTTTGTAATGTAAAAAAACAGAAAGAAAGGTTTGTTTAAAGATATTTTTAGCCGAAACCCTTGAAAAGGAATTTTAAACTTCAACAGCCTTGGCAATGCCTACTGCCTATTTGTTCTTGCAAACCTTTTATTTAATTTTTAAAGCCGGTTTGATTTAGTGATTGCAGAATGACTGAGAATGTGAATAATAAAAAGTGAGAAAGCAAATAAAAAGAAACCAGATTTATTTTCTAAAAGATCTCCTGTAGGTTGCCTTTTTGTGACAGTTTTCAAGTGCTTTTTGGAGTTTGTTAGTACTCATACGGCTTTTCTGGCTTGGGGAGTGGAACAGTCAAATTAATGTTCAGTAACAGGGTCTGTGCTTATTAATGTACTTATGCTGTGCAAGTTGGGTTAGCATGCTGAAAAATAAAGAACAGTATTCTAACATCTTGTCATTTTAGTAGGAGGGGGAAGGGAAAAAATTGATCTGGACACTAATTCAAGGAGGTGCTAAAGCACAGGCCTAATAAAGGCACAGTGGTAGGTAGAGAATTGAGCATTGTTTTTGTACTTGATGCTGCATGTTATTTCTCATTTAGGGCCTGGCTGCTACCACACAACCCTCTTATCCATTCTTTTCCCTTCTGTAGGGAGGTCGGGATTGCATCCATATGATTTTTTTTCTGTTGAACTTTGTGATTTTTGTGTTTCAGATGGCTTCCAGAACTGATATGCCTCACTGATTTGGGACTGGACTATACAAAAGTAATTGCAGAAATTGCATGGAAAGGCCTTTTTTCTTGAATGACAAATACATCTGTAAAATCAGTCTTGAAGGCAGCCATCTGTGTGCACTGTTGAGGCTTTGCTGGAACTTCAAAATAGCTACCAGGTGTAATTGTCTTAAAACTTGAAATTTTGAATGCAATTCTCCTTTCAAGATGAAAGTTGTTGTCAGTTTCTAACAAAATTACTCTGTTGGGTAAATCTATAACAACTTCGTTAGGAAGTAGTCATCATGGTTACTTAACAAGAAATTAAATCTCAGACAGATGGGAGGACAACTTGTCTCTTCTTTCCTGAAGTATCTCCTTTACCTTGCACTTCTGTGCAACAAATTCTGCAGGCACAGGATACCTTGGCAGCAGTGCTCTCCATCTCTGTAGACAGGCAGTTAGGGAAGGTTTCTTTAGCCTTAGGAAACCTCAGCCATGCCTTTTTTCCCCCATGTGCGTGATGGTAAAAGGCTGAATGCTGAAGCTACACGTCTTGAGGGTTTTTTATGGGATATTACAAAATGCTTTTGATCTGCCACAAGCTGGGGTTAGGAGGAGGAGGAAGAGAAGGGACATGTGGAGTAGATGGTCTGTGAGCCCTTTGAAACTGGACACCTATTATATGTTTGTCAGCAAGTCAGTGGGATGAAGTGACCCAAGTGATCTCTCGGAGACCTGTGTCCTCTAAGCTGAGCAAAGCACGTACTCCTGTTTTACGGTTACTGAACAAAGGCGCTGTCCTTGAAGCTTTCTGCAGAGAAAGGTCTTAGGCATTCCAAGTTCTACCTTCAGGAGAAACTGCTAATATTGTGATGCTTGTTCCCATGATAAATAAATTAAAATAGAACATACCATGTACTCACCAACCTTTAGAAAGTAGCATATATTTTTCTTTTCTCAGCTGAATTAGTCTAGGAGTTGGAATTTGCATGCTTGGCCACAGGTACCTTTGAGTTAAGCAAATGGTATTTGTGTAGTGTCTTCGTGCTAGTGGGCAGCGTCTTGTGTTCATCACAGCTTTGTGCATCCAGTATAACACATCGGTGAGATGGGAGTTTGGGTTTATCATGAGAACAACTCGAATAAGGGGAGATTTATCAGCCCCTTGAAATAAGGGGTCAAGTCCAAAACCACCTCATTCTCCACAGAGTGCTGCATAGCACTATCAGCTTCTATTGTGTTTCAGGCTTAATCTAAAAATGAAACCTAGCTTGTCATTCTCTGGGGTCTAGGGGAAAATCCCTGAAATGTGTGAAATCTGAGTGGAAACAGATACAGACTGAACAGTTCTAGAGAGGTGTAAGCAGCTCTCCATGCCACTTTAGAGGACACCATGTTCAGGCCAGTGGGATTGTTTGGTTTCTCATGGTTGGATGGAGAAATGAGTGGGAAAGAAAACTTTGTGTGGGGGCAGTATGAGGGGGTGGGAGGAGAAGTTTAGATGCCTAATTTAAAAAGGAATGTAGGTGGTTTGGTGGGAGTTCTGAAGACTAAGAAAATTACGCTTTTGCTAATAATGATCTCTAGGCAACTAGAATTCTATAATATGGTGCTTTTCTCCACATTTACATCAACTCTCCTCAGACTCTGACTTTCTTTGGCTATATTCACTGAAAATAGGGAAGATCTTGCACTCAGCATTAGACATGAAGTTTGTACAGAACAGATAGCAAGCCACTTTTCAAATCCAATGCCGTGTTAAAGTTGAAGGCCTCTGGTTTTTCCTGTGGTGGATCCAAAGGGAAAATAATTTAAAGTTCCAGGTTTCTGAAGGATTTCGGATGCAGCTCTGGTGAAGATGCCTGCAGCTGATGGGGCAGGAAGAGTAACTTCTGGCTTTGCCCATACCTCATTTCATTCCTGCAGGAAGCTGCTCCCTTGCTCTCAGGCTCTGCTCCAACAGTCTGTGGGCAGCTTGGTGGGCACTGGGCCTGTAGCTCTGAAAAGGGAGGGAGAATCTGGCTGACTACTTTGAAATTATTCCTTCACCCATGTGCAGAGTGGTTGTAGGCAGGCAGGCAGGAAGGTTGCTCAAGTCTTGGGAACTCAGCTGAGCTCTGTGATGTATGTTTACCTTGTTTAACGTTTTGTTAAAGGTCTTAAAATATAAGGCCCAATTCTGAGTCAAGTAACAAAAGATAAACTTTTCCTGTCTGCCTGCCCCAAAAGGAGGAAGGAAGACAGCTGAGGACTTCATTTAAACTTGAAAGTGTTCCTCAAAAAAGAAGTGGCTACCTTTAAGACAAAAAGTTGAATAGGTAAGAAAGCACTTCTCTTATGAAACACATTTGATTTTTTTTTTTCCCTTTGAAAAGGCCTCAGTTTATCTCTTGCTAAATAGTCATACAATTTCTTTGAAATTAGTATTTTCCACATAAGTCTGTTGATGATTTCTAATATTTTGTGAAAGGCTTTTAAATAAAAAATGAGACCATTTATCTTGAAGGACTGCTTAGTACTCAAGTTTAAATGTTGATCACAGTAAAGCTCCAAATGAGAAAACATTTAGTCTTTAAATTGATTTTGACTTAAAACATAAAAGGATATTCCCATAGAGAGAGACGAGAATTGGGCTTTGTTGCTGATGATTTTTCGTCTTAATCTTTCTGAACAAAATGTGAAAGGACTGGGGGAGGGGCAAGAGTAGAAATAAAATATCTCCCTAGGCAGAATTTGAGTAGTTTAATGGGCTCTACTAAAATCCTGAAATGCTTTATTGTTTTTATTACATGACTCACATTTTGTGGCACTCCATCAGTAATGTATACAAAAGTGGGACTTTTCATGATACAAACTCCGGTTCATCCACAGTTGCCTTGGACTCTCTCTGGAGTCAATGAGAGGGACTGATGAGCCCTCAGGAAGCACATCTCTTTTACACTAGTGAATGCTGAAGTCACATGGATCAAGTAGGTTCTTAACTTAGACCTCTCAGTTTCGTGTCTGACTTTGGATGGGAGAAATACAGGCTGTAATGTGTGTCTTACGTATTTTGCACTTTCCCCTTGCATTGGGCAATGGGAAGAATGACTGGCCAGTATTGCAAAGCATAAAATTTAGAAAGAATGCTGCAGACCAGACACATGCACTAAAGGATTCTAATCAGAGCAATATTGACAGGTTTAAATACCGTTCAGTGTATTTTAATGCATTCTAAAATTAAGAAACATTCATTAATCCTGTACAGATATTCAGTCCAATTCTCCTGCAGAGACCTGTAGGATACATGGATGAGCTCTTACTTCAGCAGGTGGAACTCTACTGTCTCTGTTGATGTAGGTGTACTGAAACTGGTGAATTACTGAGTTTAAGCCTGCCTGTTCAGGCCAGATATTAAGCAGTTTTTCTTTAAGAACATTGGAATAAAGTGTCATTGTGTATATGGAAAATAAGGGTGTGAAATCTTAGTAAGTGCTAAATGTGGACCAGTTTTCCCCACATAAATACATTTTATTTCCCAGTGACTTAAATGGAGCAATAATAAAAGCATGGTAAAATGGTGCAGTGATTAAATGCTGAGTGAGGTAATTCACAGGGCAATCTGAAAATACCAGACAAATGTTCTTCAAAGTGAGATATATTTAAATGCTTGTGTTACACCTGAGAAATAATGCCCTCCCTAAATAACCAGGGGAATAGTGAATGGATTCAGGGTGATGGGGACCCAAGTAGTTGAGTTTAACTGCCATGGCTGCAGAGTATGGATTTAAGTTTCTGAGATAGCTGTGTGCTTTGCGTAATCTGGTTATATTTGAAGATAATTATTAACTACTGCCTTTGCAATGTTTTCCTTGAATTAAAGGGGGAAGAAAATTCAGCGAAGTGTGTGTGCAAAGTGATTGAAACAGAAGTTTCAAAACCTGCTCTTTTGTCTGAATTTCATAAGCAATGGTTCAGAAAGCATTTGTACCTTAATTAAGGAGTAATGCGGAGTTAAGAAGTAAGTCATGGATATTAAGAATATTATTACATAGCCTTTATATTGCATATTAATGCATTATGGGTCCTGTATGTAATTACAGTTTCAAAGCTAAGGTGTCATCCACCTAACGTGCTGCCAGAACTTGCAGACAAAGCACACAGAATACCTAATTGATATCAGAAGAGCAGGTAACTATTTGCAGTAAATGGGGGGGATGGTGACCCCTACCCAATGTACCCTGTGGAAATAACTGGCACCACAGGAGGAGAACACAACTTTTACATGAAGACTTGAATTCACAGTGACGTGTTGTACCTGCTGTGTTCTTGGAGACTTCCCCTCCTTCCTAACTTAGAGCACAGCCAAAGCTGTAATGTAACTGTGCCTGGTCTTATACAGTGGTTCCTGCCAAGTCCTACATGTTCCTGTGTGCTTTGCACTGAACTGGATGCTGGTGACAGGCTCTACCACCTATCCCTGACCTGGTGAGCAATAAACCTGGTCCCTCCTGGGAGTCCAGTCAGGAGTGAATGGATCCAGAGCCAGGACTCAAGGCAGGGATGTGATGTAGGCCTGCCCGTGTGACAGGGTTGTAGACAGGCATGCCGATGGTGTAGCTGAAGAACAGACTTAAGGCCTTGGGCTAAGCTTAGGTGCAGCTCTTGGGCCCATGGATAGAGGTCCTGGCGGCAGTGAAGTCTACCTGTGCCTTTATGTCCTGACAAATGGATCCAGATTTGCCCTTGCTTTTCCTTGGGTATTTCACTGACTTTGATGTCTGCAATCTTGTTTAAAACAAACAGAAACCCCCAAATTCTCAAGCAGTATTGGTTTTAGCATGCAAAACTGAGGTTCTGGAGCATTTGTTTAGACCTGTAAATTTCAAAGGGAGATTTCATTCTTGAGCTTTTTTCTTGATACATCAGTCTAGTGTTTTCATGCTGATTGAGGGCATTAGTTTATCTTTAGATGTTTTGGAGTAATAAGAAAAGCTACTTGTGTCTGCAGTATCCTTGCAGTGATCCAAGTGGAGATATATCCATCAGGGATGCTTTGACCATTTGGAACATTTTACATTAGCTCTTAAAAGAGTAAGTTGGGTTGTTTGTGGTCCCCCCCTTTTATTATGTTTTCCTTTTAATAGGCAATCTTGGTCAAGTAATTTTGTGAATGTCTGTGCAAGCTGCCTCTCTTCTTGAAAGTGTGAAAAACAGTGGTTATGTTTCAACCCTCTTGTACTTTTTTCCCCAGTTTGTTTGCCCTCTGAGTCCCTACTGTGTTGGCTTAAAAAGTAAGTTCACATTACTGCTCTTAAAGTCAAGATGATGAGTGGATCAGATAAGGATTAAGGTCATAAATGAAATCTGTGTCTTTAACTGCGTGTTTGGATATAATTATTTCTGCTAATCTTCAGGAGTTTCCATTCCTTAAGGAAAAGCAATAAATTAAAAATTTATTCCTAGAGAGTTTGCTGACTCCTGAAGCATAGATCCAGCTGCTTTTCAGTTCACCTTGCACAGGATCAAGGGGAAAAACTGCTGGTAGTGTCTGGGATTCTTGTCTCCTTTAGAGGAGACTTCCCCATCTCTCCCCCAGTTCTTGCAGTAAAAAGAAGTTTTGTGCTAGAGAGCCAGAAGTTGAATTGCTATGGCATCCTTTCTTGGTTAGAACCTCAGTGCTGCTTAGGTACCTGTGTGTGCACGCCTGTGTGTGTCGTTGCATGTGGCATGCCAGACAGCTGCAGAGGCAGATGCAGCTTAAACCTGTGAACTATTTGCTACATACATTATTTACAAGCAGTATATGCATTAGTAAAGCTGTAAGTGTTTGCTGCTGTCTGTGTGCCAAGGAGAATGTGTGCACTGATCCTGTCAGGTCCAGCAGCTAGAAAAAGAGTTGAGAGATTTGCTTTTAAGTGCATTACCATCCTCTGACAAACGCTGCAAAACCTAGAACTCTGGAAATACGTAAAGGGAGAACTGAGGAAATTGGCAGTATATTGGCTAAAGAAGATGCACCTTGCTGTAATACTTGAAGAGTGTTTTATCTGGAAATCTCTTCTGTTGAAGTAGTGTAGTAAGTGCCGGAGAGAGTACTTTACTCTTCGTGGGGGACTCTTGGGAGATCTGGGGCTAGATAATGTGAGTGTCTTTTTTTGCCTGTCTCTTTTGAAACAGATAACCCTTTTATATTAAGAAGGCTTTTTAAATGGACTTTACTTTGTTCAAGTCTATAAAACTGACACCTTTAAATGTAATATAGAGAATCCTGACTTTTATCATTGCTAATATCCATACTCTGGAGTGATGCTTTTACTCAAGTTAATCAGCAGCTAGAAACAGAGATACACTAGAAATACTTGGATTTAGATTTTTGCAGGAGAGAGATTGTGCATCTCTTTCTTATCCAAAAAGCATGGATTTTGCCCAGGGAGAGGCATATCTCCCCTGCTTGGGCCTGGTGTTTTCCAGATGGCCTTGGAAAATTATGTCAGGTCCCTTGTGCTTGGAGGTTTGGGACATTATTTTTATTGCCCACATACCTTCTGGAGGAGAGTGGGAACAAACCCAACTCTGGATGTGGTGTAAATTCCTAAAGAAATGACACCTTGCTAGTACAGTGGAAGCAAGGACGGGTATCCTGGGAAGAAAACAGGAATGCAGTCTGGTTGTGTAGTGATGGGCTGAGGAAGACTAAGGCAAAGCTGAAGGCAAGGGATGCAATGAATAACAAGAAGGGCTTCTACAGGTATGTCAGCCAAAAAAGGAAAGTCCAAGAAAGTGCACCCCCCCTGACAAGTAAGGATGGCAAACTGGTAACAATGGATGAGGGGAAGGCTGAGGTACTCAGTGCTCACTGGCAACCTCTCTTCCCACACCTCTCGAGTAGATGGACTGACTGCAAGATGGGGACCAGAGGAGCAAAGTCCTTCCCATGGTAGGAGAAGATCAGGTTTGTGACCACCTGAGGAATCTGAATGTATGGGACCTGATGAGATGCATCCCAGAGTCCGGAGGGAATTGGCTGATGTTGTTCCCAAGCCACTTTCCATGCTATTTGAAGTCATGGCAGTCAGGTGAAGTCCCAGGTGATAGGAAAAGATGAAACATTGTACCTATCTTCAAAAAGGGTAAAAAGAAGGACACTGGGAACTACCAACCTGTCAGCCTCACCTCTGTGCCTGGAAAGACCGTGGAACAGATCCTCCTAGAAACAACGCTAAGGCACATGGAGGACAGGGAGGTGATTTGGGACAGCCAACATGACTTTATCAAGGGCAAGTCCTGCCTGACCAACCTAGGGGCCTTCTACAGTGGAGTAAATACATCAGTGGACAAGGGAATGGTACAGATGCCATTAATCTGGACTTCTGTAAAGTCTTTGACACACTCCCCCACAACTTCCTTCTCTCTAAATTGGAGAGAGATGGATTTGGTGGGTGGACTGTTTGGTAGATGAGGAATTGGGAGGATAGTGATCAATCAGGTCAGATCGACATCAATGACAAGTGGTGTGCCTGAGGGGTCTGTACTGGGACAAGCGTTATTTAATATCTTCATTAATGACACAAAGGGATCGAGTGCACCCTCAGCAGATTTGCAGATGACACCAAGCTGAGTGGTGCAGTTGTCACACCTGAAAGACAGGATGCCATCTAGATGGATCTGGACAAGCTCGAGAAGTGGCCCCATGGGAATCTCATGCAGTTTTAAAAAGGTCAAATGCAAAGTGCTACAGCTGGACTGGGACAGCCCCCGGTATGTATACAGGTTGGGGGATGAACTGATCAAGAGCAGCCCTGCCGAGAAGGACTCAGGGGTGCTGGTGGATGAAAAGCTGTCATGACCTGACAGTGTGTGCTCACAGCCCAGAAAGCCAAACATATCCTGGACTGCATCAAAAGCAGTGTGGCCAGCAGGTCGAGGGAGGTGGTTCTGCCCGTCTACTCCACTCTGGTGAGACTCCACCTGGAGTACTGCATCCAGCTCTGTGGAGCCCAACATAAGGAGGATGTAGACATTTTGGAGTGAGTCCATAGGAGGGCCATGAAGATGATCAGAGGGCTGGAGCACTTTTCTTGTGAAAACAGGCTGAGAGTGTTGAGATTTTTCAGCCTGTAGGAGAAAAGGCTCCAGGGAGACCTTACAGCACCTTCCAGTACCTGAAGGGAGCCTACAGGAAATTTGGATGTGGACTTTTTACAAGGGCATGGAGGGATAGGAAGAGGTGATATTTTTAAGCTGAAGGAGAGTTGATTTTAGATTAGATATAAGAAAGGTTTTTTTAAAATGGGGTGGTGAGACACAAACAGGTTGCCCATAGAGGTGGTGGATGCCCCATCCCTGGAAACATTCACGGTCAGGTTGAATGGGCTCTAAGCAACCTGACTGAATTGAAGGTGTCCCTACTTATTGCAGGAGCATTGGACTAGATGACTTCTAAATGGTCTCTTCCAACCCAAACTGTTCAATGATTCTACTTTGCAAAGTACCCAAATACCTTTTAGCAATTCCTAAGTATTAGGAAAGATCAAGTTGTTTCTTCATGTAGAAGAAATCATTTACAGTTAACAATGATTTAGTTATAATTTCAAGAAGGTGATTTTTGTTTATGTTAAAAAAACCAAACAACCCCCCCTGTAGTTCTCTGACATAAACTGAGAAGCCTGCAGGTGTTTAAGAACATGCTTGCTCTCTTACTTTTAGGCACGTATAATAATCCTGCTAATCAGCTCTTTCTAGGCTAAGGGAATTGTTGCCTCTTCCTTCTGCTCAGGAAGAGGGCAGCCCCAAAGGATCTGGGTGCTGTGTCAGAAACCAAATCTTCCCTTCCTGCCACGTTTCAAGTGTCAAGGCTTCATTCAGTCGATCTATTTATGAAAATTTTGAACTGTAATTTCAGCTCCTCATATAAGGGAATAATAGTATCTTGTTCTTTTTTAATTATTATTATTATTTTATTCTTCTATTATTTCACTTTTTGACAGTCAGTGTTCTGGGGTTTTCTTTCACCTAGTTAAAACTGAGCTTTGGAAGGTGCTTTTAAGACAAATAATGACTTGTTCTGCTGAAAATATGGAGTGATAATGATATTTTTTGCCTTTATCCAGTTGTTATTAAAATCATATGTGATTTGATATTTGTATATTGTTTGTTTGGGTTTTTTTCATTAGCTTCCTGACGTATGATATCAGCATTTTAAGAAACTAAAGGGGACTCTTGGAGTTTTTACTTTGCATACTATACCATGGATGGCTGTTGTGTAGACAGAATATTTTTTCTTCAAATGAAATGAAGATATATATTACTGTCAGTCTTAACATTATTTGAGCATTTTCTTTCAAGTAGCTAGGTTTTTTCCTTACATTTTGCAGAAAATGATTTTCTGTTTGTTTTTAAATTTAGAAATCAGCTTACAGAATTTTCATGTCTGACTACTGGTATCGGACCCTGATCCTGTGCAAAGAAACTGGAAGCTGCAATTGTTTTGCAACAGCCAGCCAGCCTAATGAAGAGAAAGAAGAAGATACAAACCATCAGGTTGTGGTGTCAGATATCATGCAGCTTGTGCAAGATAAGCAGGAGGTGCCAGAAAGCACAGCAGGTGAGAAAAATATAGTATATTTTGAAATTGTCTCTCTGGCTGCCAAACTGTATTTAGAAGAGGACTGGTGGCTTCAAGACTTTTAGCAATAGTGTCTCTGGCAAGGAGAGTAGGGCAGGATCCCAAGTAAAGGAATAGCTGAGTATTCACTTAGAGGAGGCTGATGTCACCACAAAAACATTTAATAGCAGCCAGTGAAGAATGAAGACCTGTACTCAGGAGGGCTGATGCTTATTATAAGAAATTAAAATAATTTTATGAATTAATTGTTTAGCAAAAAATAGGTATCCCAGAGAAACCTGACCTACCTTCCTACAGTTTTAAAGTCATAGTGTTGAAACTGCTGAGAAGAAAGTACAAAATACTTCTGCACTATCTCACATTGCTTTTGTTGCTGTGATCCATAAGCAGAAAACTGTAGTGAGCTCTAGTTTATAGTTACTGGGGCTAAGAATACGAGTTTCCTTTTTTTTTACCACACCACCTGATCTTATATTTACCCATGCAGGAGGTTGTTGTATTCATATATAAACTATGTGACCTTTGCCTTGGTACAAGTGCAGATGGATTGTAATTTTAAGATTTGATTAGCAATTGCATTTGGTGGCATTTGGTCTTTATTAACACATCTTCATTTCATTTTTGCAAATTTGTTTTTATAAAGCCTTGTAGGTAATTAAAGAATACCTTCACATATTAATGCAAACCTCTCTAAGCTGGAAGGATGATCCAAAACCAGAAAGGTGAAATTCACTAAAATGCGATTTTGCATTTAATATACAATTATAAGGCAGGATGTGACTTCTTTGTCCGAAGAGAAAAAAAGCTCATTCTTTCATCTGTAATGAGCTAATGATGTTGGTACTACTACAGAATGACTCATATTTTGCTCTGACTTAACAGGAAGTAGTGATTAGGGTAATCATTTTGCTTGTGTACTAGTGATGCCTCACCAGAATATAAGATTTCTTTTGAGGGCAACAAGGAAAGATGCAAAAAAACCCTGCAGTAATTCCACAGAATGATGTCAGGGTTCGTCAGGTATGATTTCTGTGGAAATAAGGAGGGTGTATCTAGACTGCAAGACAAAACTGAAAGGAGATCACTCATATTTGGACTTTATAGTGGAGATCTTTGTAAGTTATGGAAGAAGGTGGTCATGTGCTTGTTTTAATTTTCTTGTTGTCCATATCTAATAGAGTAACAGTAAGAAAATGTGAACTTGATTTCTGCAGAGAATATTCATACATAATTAGAATTGTTAAACATGCTACTTAAGGAGCTTGCACAGTCTCTAGCCTGTTCTTAATGAAATCTCCAGTGAAACAAACCACTGCTGGAGGTGAGCTAGGTGTACTTGATTTCATCTCAGTGCTTTAAGCTAGGCTAAGAGGACTATGCTTCTGTGGTGGAAGAAGAAACAAAAAAGTCCTGGGAAGGCAGGCCTGGAGTATGAACTCAGAGGAGAGACATTTCTGTCTCGTGTTATCTAAAGGATTTAAAATGGGAAATTACTACTCTTCCTCTCCAGAAATTCAGGGCAGAGCTGTGTTGGGTTCAGATGAAGGTGCATGTGTGCTCTCTGTTAAGTATCGGCGAGTTAATGGTTGACTGGTTGATCTACAAAGGAAGCTTAGTAAGCTGCACAGATAGGAATGAAAGCACTGAAGGTGGACCAGGAACTGAGTGTATACATACACTTCATAGGCATGAGACTGCCTATAAAAGCTTGCACATACTTGGCTATGCTAATTTCACTTTTAGCTGTGGCTGCTGTCCTTCTGTCACTGTAGTGCAAGGGATATGAGGTTTAGTGAAAGAAGTTCTGGACCCAGTTTCCTGGCCTGAGATGCAGCAGATTTTTCATTGTGCATTACATCATCCATACCTGGCTTGACAGCTGAATTGCAAGTCATTAATTGAAACTGAAAAGCACCTGATGATACGATACTCTTTATGCCTGGAAAAAGTAGGATGTAATTAAAAAAAAAAAAAAAGTGTTTTCTTTTGACTTGAAAAAGACAATAGTGCATAGACTGGGAAAGGAGCTTTTCCAGAACTAGGCAGAGACTACATGAGAAACTTAGTGACGGATAATTTTCTGCCAGAGTTAATAAACTTTAAAACTAAATGAAGTATGAAAGCTCTTCTTGTGTCATAATTAATACTGGTTTTTCTAGTATTGAGGATTGAATGAATCATTGTGTTTGTGGCCATTTTACTGGGTTTTGATTTTTAACAAATTATTACTCTTAATTGATGCAGTCTGCATGTTAATATTTTCTGACTTTATCAAGGGACTGCTAAAATGAATCTGCTCTGAAAAGAACTACAGTGGCATAACATAGTGAACATATAAAATGGGTAATTTGTTTGTTGGGTATATGGTGGAATGAGCAGTTGTTTTGTTCTAGCTTTAATACTTATCCAAATGTTTATTTCAGGAAAAGAAGCAAGTATTTCTTGTGGCTGGTAAACAGAGCCATAGTCCCTTGTTCTGTGAAGCTAAGCTTTATAGGTGAGAAAAGGCAGAAGGGGAAATGTTGCTGCAGAAGATAAACTCCAACAATGTTGGAGTCTTCTCCCTTCTCTATTTTTGGCTTCTGAAAGCAAATGTGAGAGTTCTTAGTCTCTCATGAAGACTAATAATACTGTATGATGGAGAGCATCTCGCTGCTCTTCATTAAACCATATGTTGCTGTTACTGAAGTTTTAATTCCCTCCTCCTCCCCAGGAACTCATCTGCTGTGCTATTGATAATATATTAACAGCAATAGTTTCACTACAGTGTCTTTCTAGAAGTTGTAATTAAGATCAGGTCTTCATTGTGTCTGCAAGTTTGCACACAGAGAGAACATATTGCATCTTGAAAGCTTTAAAAGTCTAGCTTGAAAGCAATAGATGAAGCAGCATGCAAAATTTGGCTTGTGGCAGAGCACAACCAAGATGGAAGCATGATAATTAATGTCAGATCAACTTGTGTGTTCTCTTGCCTTATTTCAGATTGTGTGTGTAATACATCCTTTCCCCTCATCTTCAGCAGAGGCTGAAAAATGGAAAGATCCTGGAGAAAGGATGGAGGCATGAAAGACAGTCACGAGTCTTTAAAAATAATTAAAAAAAATCCAGTATTACTGTAATTTCTTAGTGCCTGTTATGTTCTACCTGTCTGGCATTGGACTTCAGGAGTGCTGCACTGTTGTTATTTACATAACAACAATTTTTTTGCTGTTTTTTGAATGGGGCTTTTCTGCTCTAGAGATTTCCCTTTCAAATGGAAATTCAAATTGCTATTTTTTGTTTGTTTGTTTGTGTTCTCTGTTGAGCTCAGGTCTGTTTGGAATATAATCTTTCACATGGTTTTTCAGCCTTCTGCCATGAGGCAGTAATGAAGCAGAGGAAACCTTTTGTGGTATCAAGATTTGCTGATGTTACATCTTAGTGATTGCTGATGTAGCAGCCATGAGGGTGCTATAGTCAAAACTTTTACAAAAGTAAGGGACTATCAAGGCTCTGCCCAGGTTTTAGGAATCCAAGAATAAATGTGACAACTGACTGAAGTCTGAAGTTTCATTGGTCCAAACTTAACCTAAGATGACATACTTCATGAGTAGGAAAACAGTTTTTTAAACTATTTTAAATTATAAAACATATGCCTTTTTAGCATTTTACCTGATTTTTAGCACTTCTGTATGAGAAATTACAAGGCAGCTGAGAAGACAGCTAAGGACTGTGATGTGCCAATTCTAACACTTGTAACAGTGCTGCAAAACACACTATCAGCTGTTGTACTCACAGGCACTTGAAATGCTCATCTGTTACAGTTGTGTGCTCTTGGAAAAAATATATGTGGTATCATCTCAAAATGTTAAATTGAATCGTTTTCTGTACATAAACACCTTTTTAGGTGCTGCTCAGTGGCATTACTGAGGCTGACAGCTTTGACTGAATAATATATGTGCTGCAAGATCACTGGAACAGTATGGTCAGGTTACATTATCAAGACCGCTGATGACTCGTCACCTGCACAAGAGTGGGGAAAAAACAACATGTTGTTTCTTAAACAGTTGTATATCCTGGTAACTCTGATTATGCTCTGAACCCATAGTATAACTTCAGTTATACTTACTAGTCCCTTGCCTCCACTAGTCAGAACTGCATAAATACAAGATTTCAGTAGTAATGTACAACAGAAGCATTGTAGGTATTCATCGTTATAATAATTATACTGTTTCAGATTAAGTGACTTTTCAGAAAAACAGCAGCTAATGCTGTTTGGATCCAGTCCTTTCTGTTCCTCAAGTTCTACAAAGACAACCCCTAAAAAATCTTAATTAAAAAATAAGAAAACTGAAATTTATCTTAGAAACTGCTTTTATTGGTAGCTAAAAGAGTGCTATTGCATAAATGAAGGACTTTTCCACAAAAATGCAATTTATTTGAAAAGTTCCTTGATTTTTTGAGGTGTTTGATATTTAATATGATAAAGTTTCTTGGAGAATATCTCACTAGAATTTTAATTTTAATTGCCAAAGCTGCGTACATTACAGCATACTTTAAGTAACAACTTGATGAAAAGCTTTTTTTCAGGGGATATCATATAAATTAGATATAGATAGGTTATATACTAGATATATAAGTATGTACTAGATATATAGGTAACTTATATACTAGATGTAAAAATGAGCTACAGAGAGATATTTTGGTAATGTCAACAGTAAAATTCAGAGTGTGTGTGTATATATGTGTGCATATATATATGTAATTTGGTGAATTACATATCACCAAATATGTGATGAATTATCACATATGATGAATTATCACTTCAGCTAGCAGGCATATGTGAAAAATGAGGCTATGAATATTAGACCAAGTATTTTTGACGTTTGCTTACTCCCCCCCCCCCCAGTTAAAATGTCACATTAAACCCAAAATTCGTGAGGCAGTTGGAGATTTCCTCTTTGTTAGAATATCCATATGCAGCTACAACACAACTGCTTTTTTTTCATGGGAGTGACACTGTCATCTGATTAACACTGGTACGTCTTCTGTGGAATGAAGATGGCATTATATACTTCTCAGCCTGTCCGTGCAGGTGCTAAATAGCCCATGACGTTTCTTACCTTTAAATACAAGCCAACCAGGGCAGGAGTCCCTAAGCTATAATACACAAGCCACTTAGTGATACACAGTCCAGCACGTAGCTGGGAGCTATTGTTGTCCCAGATGGCATCTGTCACAATGCTCAAGAAGGGAGAATTCAGGATTTATCTTCTGTTTTATGAACATTGTTCTGGGATCACCATGACAGTTGGCAGAGAAGAGTATTTGTTTTGCTGTATGCTTTTCTTTGTCTGCTTGGTGACAGTGGATTGTCCCTAAAAGACTAGATGTGTTTTACTCTGGAGCTTTTAAGTATATTCACGTGGAGCTTTGTTTGGTACTGGTAGTTTGATTGATGTGAGTGCATGTCCAAGTAAGATATAGCAGATGTGTGGGCACAGTTAGCATTTCCCGATGTTCAAGGCTATTTGCTTACAGGGGAACTCAATTTTATAAATAAATGTCTTTTCAAGCCTGTTCCTTTATTGGCTGCTATAGGACTGGTACCAGTCTCAGCACGTGTTTGCAAGCCAATGTTCTTATGTGTTAGTTAAATGGTCTGCTTTTTATTAAAACTGAGTTTCTACTGAAAGAATTTGGCAAATTCTTATGAGCTTAACTTTTCAAAATGAGACAGGTTTGAAGCTAATTGGAGTAATCTATCTAACACGGAAAAGAGAACCTTTGCATGGTAAACCTTCTGTATTGTGTTGCTGCTTTGAGTAACAGAGCAGTAAAATCCAGCCTGATTAAAATCAGTAGGAGTCTTGTCAGGATTTTCTTCTTAAGACTTCTAAGCTATGCAGGTTAACCAGCCTCTTAAATGAAATTAATATTAGACATCTTACTCTAATTCCTTATTTCCTGGGAATTGCAGCAAATATGGAATATATAAAAATAACAATGTTCAGCTAGTATCATTCAGTTCAAGAAGTTACAGCAGAAAAGTTCTGTTAGTGTAAAAAGGCACTGCCAGCTAAAAATGAGCTATGGAGAGGTATTTTGGTATATGTCAGCAGTAAAATTCAGAGTGTGTGTGTACATATGTATGAACATATATATGTCTATAATTTGGTGCCACAGCTGATGAACTTTCAGTTCAGCTGCTGCTTGCTGAAAAGATTTTTTTCACGAAACTGTCCTGCCTGAAATTCCTCTTAGCCCTTATTAAAGGTGTGAAAGCATTTTTAATTTTTTCTTCAAAGTTCTCTGAAGTCGGTTGAGGAAGATTTTAGAGAGATGTTCCAAGTAACATGTCCTGCAATGGCTTATACATCACAACTTTCAGTGGGTGCTTAGTGTATTGGTAATACCTTTGCTGCATTGTTACACTTCGTTCTGCTTTTTCCCTGTTGTAATGAGCAGTCCAGTCACAGCATTTATTTTTCCCTTTTTATTCTCTCATTTCCTAGAGAGTGATTTGCTTCTCAGAAAGAGTTTGACTGGGGTTGATTTTTAGCTGGAGATCACATGAACTTGGGAAGTATAGCTGGAGTTCTGCCTTCATTTCACTGCCTGTTCTGTGCTTGGAGAGCTCCTTGCCAAGGGAGACGAAAACTGCAATTATCTGTACAAAGAAGCAAGGACTTTTTAAGATTAAGTTACAGGGAAACTATACCTGCTTTGTTCTGCATGATGTTCAGAATACTTTCATGGTAAGAAGTGATGAACGTAAACTGAAATTTGGCGTTTCCTCAAATAGTGGCATTTCTATGTGACATAGGGAGATATGAAGTTATTCTCCACCAAAATACAGCAAGTGAAAGTTAATACAACTTTCTTGAAATTATATATTTTAATATTATGTAGTTATAGATGTACTTTTGTTTATAATCTATTTGAAATATATAGCCATTTAGTCAGAAGACAAAGCAGTAACAGTTTATTATAAAAATTCCTAGCTTTTGTGATGCATCTGAATGTAACAAATCTTTCTCGTTTGATGTAAATTATGCTTTGTTTTTCAGGAATTCTTAGTGCAGGATGAAGTCTCAGATACTTGCTGAAACTAAAACAGGAAAGCTATGTCGATTCTGTTTAGTCTCTGACATTAGTACCTTTGTGCTTTTGGTGCCTCAGGTGGCTCCAAAGAAATTGGAAAAGTGCCTAAGCAGCAGTATAATTGAAATTCAAGAGGGGCTACATGTCTAACCTGTTTGGGCATTCTGTAAATCCCATTTTCCTGCATCTGTAGTCAGTGGATATCTTTGCAAATCTGCTTGATTATAATATCCAAACAGAAAAACCCAAACTCTGTATTAGAAATTGGCTTATTCTTCTGTAAGGGCAGGGTGCTTTCTGGATTTGGCACTTGCTCCATGACTGGATGCATACTGATATGGCTGGGTTTCTTGGATGCTGAAAATTGTGCTGGTTTAGCGTTGACCAGAACTGGTTAAATGGCCAGCTGTCAAAGGAAAACCTTTTCCTTCAGCTACAGATACTGTGTTTAATTTGGGCAATATAAGTTCCTTAGTGATAAGTTTTATTTTCACAGCTCAACTTACCAGATCTGCTTAAGCCTATTTGTTGATCATAGGGTACATTAGAAAAATTGTGATTCTTTAAAATTTTTTATTGCACATAATTACATTATTGCTTATAATCTTAAAATGTCATCTAAACTAATTATTGAACAGACTAATATAATTTCCACTGACTGTTGCTAAACAACTCTATTTAGAGAAGAGGGAAGTAAATTTGATATTGCATCTGGAGTCTGTCACTTTAAACTCTCCACTGTTAAATTTGTGCGACCTGTTTTGCAAACTTACCTTAACTTCTACTGATTACTAAGTGTGTGGAAGAAGGAGGGGAAGGCTTTGAGGTATCCCTGCGACAGGTGTCACTTCCATCCAAAAATCATGTTGGGGAAAAACAGCTACACTGAAAATTATGGATTGAATGGAAAACAAGCCACCTGGGATTAACTGCTGCCAAGAAAACATGTCCAAAAGGTGAAGGTTTTAGGGAAACCACATAAATGTTGCTCTGCTGAGGTTGCTTTGAGCTACAGAGCTGATCTTTTAAAACCAGTCAGTCTTACTAGCAGCTTCTTTTTCCAGTAAGGTGTGCAGATACATGCATGAGGCCACTTATGTGCAGAGACGGTATTGGGGCCCTTTGTAATGCTGTCTGGAATTGCCAAAAAATCCACTTGAGACAAGGCTGCTGGGCCTAAAAGCAGAGTCAGGTCTCTTAATGCTGCCCGAAGTCCTCTTCACTAGAACTCTGTGATGAGGAGAAGTTTTTTCCAGGAGAAATACTGGAAGTTTCTTTTTTCCACATATGCAGGGCTTATAGTCAGAGAATCAGGGGGAAAATACAGAAAAAAATGCCATGTTACACATGTTAAGCCATTGTACTCTTTTCTCCCTCTGTACTACTGCTTATTTTGAGAAACTCCTCATTTTAGAACATGCAGTGTATGTTATAGAACCATACTATGTATTGAAATTTGCTGTTCTGTGTCCTGTAATGTGCCTCTGTGTAGTTTCAGTGCAGAGCAATGGTATGTGATGTATTGTGTACCCTGGCATACTTCATTCCACAGAAATGGCCCTTGCCTGCCCTTTTCACTTTTGTAAAACACATTTACATAGGAAGGCTATTGATGAGATTATAGAAGGTATCAAAATAGTATCTGTGTTTGTAGCCTGGACTGATCCCAAAGGGAGCAGTTGAGTTGTCTTCCTGTTTTACCAGCTGGAGGGGCTCCAGCAGTGCTGCTGGACTTGCTGTAGTTCACTGCACTGCAAAGGAAGAAGAGGCTTACCAGTGGCATGAAGGAGAGAACAGTGCCAGTGTTTGTGGTGCTTTTGTAGCATTTAGATGTTTTAAGTCCAAGAGGGTGTAATTCCTTCAGTAATTTTTCTGAGGAGGATTCATCTTTAGTTTGGGATGTGTGATGTTCTTGAGCTGCTACATGTGCCCGGCATACACCTTCTTGGCCTCTCATATGGTAGGACAGTCAGCTTTATGCAGGCTGGTTAAAAAGGCATTGGGGTTCCCAACATGTCATAGCAAAGGGATTGGAGCATTTGCCCACAAAAAGAGTGCTCCTCAGTTTCCTTCTCAGCCTGGAAGTCTGCGTGGATGCTCAGTTGACTGGCTGCTGGACTCTTCTTGGATGACGACTCCGTGTTGAAGGAGTGAAGATTCACTAGACCAGAGGTGGTGGTAGCAAGGGGAAACTTGTTTTGCTGATGACTGAGGCCCCAACTTGTAAAATGAAAGTCCTGAGTTTTGTTCTCTGTCTCCAGTAGCATTTGTACATCTAATAAAGATTACTTGGTTTGTGATGCACAGTGAGTGCTTGGAATAGGGCTCCTGTTCTCATCTGGATGCATTTTAAAAGAAGGAATTGTGTAGATGTCAAAAGCCAGGCAAGGGGGATGATTGTGAACCCTGATCATGGTGTGTGCCTTTCAGCAGGCAGATAAAATACTAGTTTCTGCAGAAGGGCACAGGAAGGGATGAGGCTGAGCTGCCCCGTCATTTTCTTTGGCTTGCTTAGATGAGCCTGTCAGAAATGTGGCCCTCGATTATTGTGTTCCACTTACAGAATTTAGACCCTGGTAGATTCTATTATGGAAGGCAAATGCTGGGTGTTATAAGGCCAAAGTCCTTTGGAATCCTTGTTTTGAGCATTTAGTAGGTTCACATGTGTTAATCTGTTCTTTGTGAAGTTTTGAAGAACTTCTGCTTGGTCTGATCTGGTTGGTTATTAGTCACTGCTGTTTGGTTAGTACTGGTTTGGTGGAGGTTTTTCTATTTATTTATTTTGAAAACCTGTGTAATTGCTTAACAATGAAGAAAAATAGATTGTAAGAGCAAAAAGGTTTATAATAAAACTCTTCATTGCATGAACTTTAAGAATATTTGAATACTTCTTCTGGCAGAATTCTTGCCAACTGGTTCTGTTAGCCCAGTGTATGTAATATTCCTAAATGTAATATGTACTTATGTTATCTCCAGAGGGCAACAAGAAGTCACTACTATTCTTTCGTCCATCTCTTTGTTGGGTTTGTTTTCCTTTTGGAGAGGTGAATAGAGAGCAAAAGCATATTTAAAAGTTCAGTTCCTTTCTGGTTTCGCAGTGACCACTGCCAAAGTATCCAGAGACAGATGCTGTGAGTATTGCATGCCACTGTGCCTGGCCCTCTAATCTCTTCTAAGAAATTGAATCTTGCCCTTCCATGCCCAGTAGATGCTGCTGTTGAATCAATAACACTGAAAGAGGACAAGTGGAAAAAAGCTTTCGGAGCTCAGAAGATATGGTAAATATTCTGGTATCTTATTATGAGAAAAGGGCCAATGTAAAAAAAAAAATGCAGTACCCACATTTAAATTTATATATCTGGCCTTGAGAATCTGTAGTATAAATGAGAAGTAAGCATTGTGTGTATAACTGAGTTATAGGTTTAATGTCCTGTGGAAGAACTGCATTGAAAGTGGATTTCCTACTTGCATCTCCATTAGAGTTTTATTAAATATTTGTATTTATACTTTTATCCTAAGAAGCATGAATCATATCAGTCATGGTGATATCTCTGTAGCATGATACAATTTTGCAAACTATGCCATATGCTCAGAATATGCATTCCTGCAGCCTCTCCCAAGTCTGCATTGTTTCTTTGTAGCTGGAGCCTTGCCAAGTTGTTGAAGCACTTTTTAGGATGAAAACCCATGACAGGAGGTGGGCTTTGCACACTTATTGAAGGAGACTATTCAGGGGAGGCAGGTCACTTCTGGAGGGGGGACTGGAGGAGAATAAAGAGGAAGACATTTAAAGGTGCTATTCACTGTTCAATAAGGTCATGTGCGGGGGAAGCTTTTTTAAAATTATTTTTTACTGCGGTCTGGTCTTCTAACAGAGTTTGAGAAGTAGTTTGTTATTGATACAAAAAAACCCATGTGAATAAAATACTGAGGAGACAAGTAATTTCACTGCTCAATTTTCATTCCCTGTTATATGGGAAAACACCTGCAGCTGCTGGTTTCCTTAGTAACAAGTTCACTGCAAAAGCCAAATGCACTACACTGAGCCTCTCAGTTTTACTGCATTTGAGAAGAGTTTAACATGCACACTTGGACCTTTTGATTGCGTTTGTTTCTCAAATGCTGTGTCATTTGTGCTGTTCTCCTATAAAATGCCTGATTAAAGAAGATGTGCGACATGCTTTGGATTTTGGACAGAACAACAAAAAAGGTTGGTATTTACAAGCCTAAAGGTGGACTCATTATCTGTGTGTAAATATTTACTTACAGCTTCTATTTTTCTGAACATTTACTTTTTAAAGTCTTGCCTTCTAAAGCTCAGTGCTATTGTTTGTATATTGTTGCAGTCTTAGCTGTTTTTTGGAGCTGGAGATCAGAGTGCTGCTGAAAGGAATTGCTAGTACATTTGCATATAACAGAATTTTGGCAGGACATTGGTTTTATTTGTAGTTTGTCTAAGTAACTTAATATGGGATACATGTATGTGCTCTCACAGATGAGTATTTTTGCTCTGACTGTGAGAGGAGTATGATTTCATATATTGTGTTAGAAGATTTTAGTGATGCTTATGATTAGCTGCAACTGTTCGAGCAAAAAATAAATCCATGCAAGTGTGGTTGTGTAATTATATCATAAAGAATTAATTTAAAACTTACTTGTATTATTGAACTTTAAGAAAGAAAAACTCTGTTAAGCAAGTATTGCATAAGAATTAATCGTTTTTCAGCAGGTGTGTTTAGCACAGCTAAATGTATGTGTGTACCTGGGCCACAAGTACATGAGGTAGAAGTCACATTTGTGACTCTCTGTTCACAAAAGAGTTTCCCATATATATTGGAAAAATAACATACAGTTCTGAGAAGACTAGGCTTTACAGAAAAACACAACACATGTTGACAAAACATTGTCAGTAAAGGCAGTAATTCCACAGTGGGATTGCTTCCTAAAATAGGTTTTAAAATGTTTCATAAACTCCTTTTCCTTTCTAAAAGGAGGCAGCTGTTCACATGAAATTATATGAGTTTAGTCACTAGGCCTTTGTATTTAGTGTTTTAAACGACCTTTGAATCTAAGACTTTACTGTGTTCCCCCCACAGATAATGTCAGCTGTCATTGCTGAGGTATTTCTTTTTAAAGAGTTCTCTCTCTAGGAAAGAAGTTTTCACAGACTTTCTTTTATTACTATTTGCTTTGGGTGCTCTAAGTTACTTATATTGCATGAGAATGGTCCATGTGCTCAGTGTATACAAACTGAATCTATTTGGAGATTGAGGAGGTAGGAAGAGCAGGCAAATAAGGCAGATACTGTCTTATCCAGGAGAAACTGGTCTTTAGTTTTAAATACTCTCCTGCAAATATCAGGAGGAAAGGAAGGAAAGGGACAGGAGTGAAAGAATTATTTGTATGTTGTGGCTATTCGTTTCTGCTTTCCAAATCCTATCCTACCTCTCCTTGTTGCCTTTACACATTTAAAAATCTAGACAACAAAAACATTTTTTCTATTGTAAAGCAAACAATTTAGTTTCTTGAACACTGTGCTGCCTCATTCCATGAAAACAATAAAATTAAAGTTAAACCATTTAATAGCAACTTCTGCTTTTTGAGAACTCTTTGCTTGCAGCCCTCTGCCCCACTGCCAATTACTCTACAAGACATCCCATTTGTCCATACATATGACAGTGAAGAGAAATCTGATATTTAGGAAGATGAAGTAGGATAACACTTTTTACATGTAACTTTGTGTTGTGGAAAGCTTTTTGATACTTAAAGAATCTCTGACTTCTGTTTTTGATAACATAATTTCAAACATTATTTCCTAGATTGTTTATTGTTATGCATTTCTTTGGTTTTACTCAATAGAACCTTCCAGCCAAAGTTACTTAATGATTTATGCTTTTGTAGCAGGGGATCCTAGCAATGGCAGATCCAACCATACTAATAACCACAGATGCAAACGTGACTGTTTCCTTAATGCCTGTCTTGTTTTTCTCTAAAGGGTTGGTTGAGATCTGGAAGGAAGCAAATGGCTCCTAGGGGGGTGCTAATGTAGATCAGTCTGCATGGGCCAGAGAGACTTTTCCTTTCATGTGTGTTGGTGTGGTATAGCTAAAGCTTCAAGTCAGGCCTTCCAGTGCATTGTATCTGTCATCCTCAGGCCTCTGTATGCTGCCCTTTGGAATCGCGATTTTAAATTACAGTTCAAAATACTAAACCTCCCCATTCTGCCCATTGCTTGCTTGTGCTTTGCTGATGCAGTGACAGTATTAAGCCCTGAAAATGCTCTTTGTCTTGGGTACACAAGTGGGAATGGTGAAGAGGATCTAAGTGTTCCTCTTCAGAGATCCAGACATTGCCATGAAGTATTCAGGAACATGATTGGAGACTGGTCCATTTTTCATCTGCTGTCTTGGAAAAGGCCATATGGTACCGTAACTTTTTCTTTCCTTGAAGTCCTTCCCAGGCTCTACATCCTGACAATAATCATGCAGAAGCATTGTATGCAATGACAAATATATGAGCATGTACAATGAAGTACTGTGAGATGCTATGGTTTTTGTCTGACATATTAATGTATTTTTCCTTTACTGTCTTGGAAGTTTTTGTGTACTTCTGAATTTTTTATTAAATCATTTTTTTTCAGCGTTATCATAAACAGTATCTGATGAGCTGAACCAAAATTTGCACTTAGATGTGCTCTTGGAATCAGCACATCCAAGTTATACCAAATTGTGTTTCAGTAGGCATTCAGCTACTGAGCTTTTGACAAAGCTCTGTGCTGCAGTTCAACCTTGATGTCACAGTTGCAGCTGATGAGTAAACACAGATGGGTAAGTGGCAGAAGTGTGGAAGAGGACAGCACTGATGTTTTGAGGCTCTGGGAGGGAGCTGGCAGTTAAAGGAGTGAGTAGTTTTCAGCCTGTTGAAGCTGATCTTGTAAAGAGAAGAACTCAGAGCAAAACTTTGCAGAAACAAACTTGAAGTGCTTGAGAAATAGCCAAGAGTGCAAAACCTGACATTTTGTGGAAATCTCACTTCAAACTTTTTTAGATCTTATAAAACATGACATGACTTAACAGACAACAGATACAGTACAAGAACAGCATGATTAAAAATTAGCTGTTGAAAATACCAGTGTTGAAGATACTTCAATGCACCACTTGGTGCATCTTGGAGATTAGTTACCAATAACTGTGCAGCAGAGCTGACAGCATTGGATAGGGTTAGAAACAAATATACCTCATGAGCTGGAATAGGAAATGGTGTACTGGACTCTGGGGATGAGTCTCTCTGTGTGCCTGTTCCTCTGTGTTAATCTTTGTGGATTTATGGAGCCAATTCTTGTTCATGGTTGTGATGTTTTTTAAAGTATCTGGACATTATAAAGCTTAAAACATTTTTGAAATTGAAGCCCATGCAACCTCTTATGTGTAATAGATGGTTTTCCCTCACCTGCTGAGGTTTTATGCAGACTATCTCTCAGGAAAGATCAATTTAATTTGTCTTGTTTGAGAAGTACCATATTCTGTGAAGAATATTAAATGGAACAAAAAACAGATCTCAAAATGTTCACTATTTCATATCCTAATTTAAAAAAAAACCAAAAACCAAAACCAAAAATAAATTGTGGATGGGACATAGTGATTTTTGCTTGTCAAGAAATGAAAAAGTTGTAACTGCCAAACTTTTTTCTCAGAAGTATTTTTTTTTCACTACCTGGAATCTCCTACCACTTTTGATAATATCTGCTGTATTAAGCATCCATCAACACAAATAAGAAAATAATGCTACTTTATTAACTGAAGATTGTGTGCAGTAAAATAGATGGGGCAATAGGCCTGTTAAGAAAATATACAGAGACAAGTTTTCAAGCTCTATTGTGAAAGACACAAAGGTATGATTGAAGGACTTGTGATGAGTGTGAGTGTTCTGCAGCAAGGCTGAGATCTTGCATTCAGCATTGATTTTGCATTCAGCCTCTTCGGCTGCAGGTGAAATACCCTTGTGAGTATTGGAAATTATTTTCCGATTTCTAGGTGGTTTTTGAGACTTCTTAAATTTTCCTGTTTGGCATCAAGAGAAAGCCAAGTCCTTTAGCAGTACTTGAGGTGCAGTCTGGGAGGGAGGCCAGCATCCAGGGCAGAACAGTACATAGCATTGAGGCAGCACATCTGCCAGAGGTGGGAAAAGGGAAAAGCTTTCTGTCACCCTAAAACTCCACTGAGTGCTATTTTTTAAAAGATGTAAAAGTGGAAAAGGGTAATCAAATTTTAAGATACATTCTGTTCCATCCCTGGAGGTATTTAAAAACTACGTAGATGTGGCACTTAAGGACACGGTTTAGTGGTGGACTTGGTAGTGCTGGGTTAATGGTCAGACTCAATGATCTTAAAGATCTTTTCCAACCTAAATGATTCTGTGATTTAAAAAATATCTGAATTAAAGTTGACATCCTTCTACTGTGTCCTTTATCTGTGATAAAACTTGTCAGCCTGTACCTCAGGGGGAAGCACTTCAGTTTTACTCTGTGTAATCAAATTGAATGGTCTTGGAAATACCCTAGTTTTTTATTCTGAATACTTTTTATATTGCTGATTGTATGTAAAATTAACAATTGTAAGTGGCTGTTAAATATCACTTTTTGTTACAGGGAAATTTCATGAGTGTTTTAAATCCTGACTCTTGAATGGTAGACCTGCTGAACTTTCATGTTTACAGCTAGTTCTTTTGAAACAGCAATTTTTAGAAAGTAGGGCATATAATAAAATTTAGACTTTTAATACTCCAAATCTGAACACATACACATGATTTGATTTAAAGTCTAATGGTTTTTAGGAGACCTCAAAGGTTTGAGCTTTTAAAAAAATATCGAACTCTTTTGGAGGGAAGAAATTAATTTTATGATCCTTCATCCTGCATTTCCTTTGAAAAGAAAGTCACCCTGAAAACAGAAGACAAAAGATATGTTTTCTGGATCCATTTAATTTCTGCATTTATATATGTAATACTAACTCTGTGGAAGAATAATACTATGACATCTCTGCATCCATACTCTACCATCTGTTTAATTATCATGGTACCTTTTAATATCTGACCCCCTAAAACCAGATCTCCCTGATATCCATTTTTTTTTTATATATGGTTAAAGCACTGTGGTTTCATTTCTTTAGAGGATGGAGAAATTTCCTTTGTGTAGCCTTTCATTTAACTATACATATATGTGGAAGTACCCCAATGAAGGAAGTAACAGTGATGCTTCATTTCTTTCCATATTACTTCTGTTTGCAGCAAGTTCATTCCCTGTTCACCTTTATGCTTTCTGTCCTTGGTCTTCCTAACTTCCTACAGGAAGTGCTTCCTTCATCTATAAAGATATTTCAGTAAACTTAGAAAGGTAGGGTCTTACTTGGCACTGCACTGGCAAAAGGCAATAATCATTCATTTATTGCCATGCCTGCTTTTAGAGGAGTGCAGCTGTGGGCACATCTGGATAGTTTATCTCCTCAGACTGGAGAAGGATAAAGGACTGGAGCAGATCTCAGCTGAGCGGGGGCAGTTGGAGGTGTTAAACTAAATAAAGTCTTTCAAGGCTTTTGGCTCTGCAGTGATTACTTAATCCCATGTGGCAAAAAAGGAGGATGAAGAAGAAAACTGAATGAAGCAGTTACTAAGAAACTTGATGCTCTTTTGAAACACAGAAGACCCATAAAAGAGGTTCCAATGACATTTCATTCAAGCAAGGGAGGCTGGGGAAAAAGAAGATGCTGCCTGTTAAGCTAGGAAGTATTGAAACCTGTGATCTGGTCAATCATTTAAAGTTAATTCAGGCTGAAGGGCCTAACTACAAAACTTCACAGAGGTATGAGGAATGCTGCTTTAGTGGGAAACTGAGATACAGATATGAAAGAAATGAAATAGGGAAGAGTTAGTAACTAAGCTAAGCTTTAAGGACTAATCTTGATTTTTTTTTTTTAATTTTTTTTTTTTTTTTTTTTTGTAAGTAGAGACTAGATTGCAAGTAATGGGGGAAAGGGCAAGGTGTTTAGGGAAGAAGACTGCAAGTACTGGGAGCTGGACTGTAGCAGGACTGGGCTTCATTGGAAAGAGGCCATCAAATAGAGATAACTATATTGCATTTCATCCATCTTCCTTTATTTCTCAGCCATGGACCTGGGCAATAATGGAAAGGAAGGCAGAGTGAAGCTTTCCCTCTGCTGCTGAGTATTTGGTCTGGCTACCACCTTGGCCTAGTCCCTGTGTGGAGCTAACACGCATTCCATGTGAGGGAGCATGGAGAACAGCTGCTAGGAACTTTTTTTTCTGTATGGCGCTTACTTTCTCAAAGGAAAGTATTGAGGTTGAGGAGATACTGAGGACTTGATGGAGATTTGGTAAATTTATATGTTAATAAAACAAGGCATAATTTTGATGGGATTCCTCTGTTAAAGGCTCCTGCACATCTGAAAGCATCTTCAGTCTGTGTTCCTGTGTGAATGAACCTTGCCTGTAGTCTGGCCTTTTGTAAGTGTTTGAGTGTCAAGTTTTTAAGAAGGAAAGACTTATTTTTTCCTTCCTCCATGTATTTGCTAGGTTCTGTGTATTCCTTTAGATTGCGAAGCTAGGAACAATTTTCTCCTTGTGAAAGAGTGAGGTGTTGCCAAAAACAGAATACTGCCATCTCTGCTTATGAATCCCAGTTTCAAATCCCAGATGCTTTACATAATAAAGCCTAACTGGGCTGATTACCAAGAGAACTCAGTCATTCAGAGAAATAAAAGGGAAAAATCCCCTTGCTTCATGAAGGAAGAATTGGTGCCAAGAGGAGGTTGAAATGTTAAAAATGCATTTTCTGTTTGGATCTTTCATATCAACTGTCCTGTTTCCCTTTTCTTTCCTCTTTTATTTAAGACTGTGAATCAGTATTGCTCTTGTGCAGTGGGTGTATGTGGAAGTTTTTTGTAAGACCTGTGAGGACCTAGATTTATGAAATACACATTCAATAGGTCTCCTCCCTCTCTGCAGGAGCCCAGCTTAGGTAAGTCTTTCTGGCTATATTTGCAGGATCTTCAGACAATGACATGGATGCCTGAAGCTTCATTGCTTGCACAGTTAATGGTTTTGTGGCATGTGATGTTGGGGCCATCCAGAAAAGAGCGTGCTGATTTGGCTGCCTGATATTGACCATGTGCTATCACTAGAAAGCAGTATGGAATGTTTGGCAGAGGATTCAGCTGCACAGGAATAAACATCCATATGCTCTGCCTGTTCCCTTTGCCACAAGTGATGTGGTAGGGCCCATGCAAAGCAGCAGGGAGACCTGTATGTGTTTGCATTTCTTGTAGTCCTATTTTGTATTCTATAAATAGTTTTTCTTCTACTGCAGATGCTCTTATGCTCTTAGAGAAACTAAGCTCCTATGGGTCAAACTGGAAGCCCTCTCATGGATTAATAATTGATTAAAAAACAAGAAATGGGGAGTTGCTTTAGGTGGGGAGTTTTCTGTGGGTGGAAGGAGAGTTACTGGTGGAGTAAAGCAAGGATTTCTGCAAGGGTTCCAGCTATTGAACATAATCCCCAAATGAGCTGGAAATGGAAAGCAAGCATGTAAATCTAAAATTTGCAAATATGTGAAAATATGTATGCAAAATAGTAAAATTCAGTGCTGAATGCAAACACTTGGATGATAAATTGGTGATATTAAGTAACTGATCAGTAGAGAAAGTGAAATTAATTGTTTGAACAGAGTGATATCTGTGAGAAAAGACAACACTATTCTAGCTGTTCCCCTCACTGAGAGACCTTGACTGACTGTGGGTAGTGCCCTGAAAACAGCAGCAGCACCATCAGCACTCAGTGTTGGTCCGAAAGGCAAACAGAGCACTACAAACTGCTGAGAGGGAAACCAAGAACAACAAAATCCCTGTGTCATTTTGTAGTCTTTGCTGTGCCCACTTCTCGAGTACCATGTCCAGTTTTGTTCTCTTTGTTACAGTAGAATTAGGGTATGTGAAGGAATGGTGAAGGCAGTCAGAGGTATGGGGTTGCTTTTGTACAAATGGGAACTAATTAGTGTAGGAAATTTTCTGCCTGGAAAACAGGCAATTGGAGGAGACATAATATCACCTACAGTGGAGGTCTGTATAGTCATGAATGGGTTGGGGAAGTGAATAGAGAGTGTTTATTTCCTGGGGTTTTTTTCCACTGCTTCACAAAAGGCAAACTGGGGCACACAGAAAACTTTCAGGAAGGTAGTTTAAACAAAAACAGTTTTTCACACAGCACATAAATAAATTTTGAAACTCACTGATGACTGATTTAGTGAATGGAGATCAAAGTAAACTGAGCAAAGAAATCTTTAGGTATATTATAGAAAGTATCTTTTGCTCAAGCAAAACTCATTAAATGATTATTTGCTAATGGTTACTGGTTTGGCTTCCCACGTGAGAGGACAGCTGTGTGTTACTTCTGGAACATTTTCAAAATAGCTACAATTTCTTGAAAAACTAGGTAATGCTATTTGGGTGAAGCTGTTTGAAAACAGGAGATGTGTGATGTTGCTGTGGTTGAACAGGATTTGCTGAAGACCACAGCCAAAACCAGAGCATAATAGAGTACTGAAGGAAAAAAATAACACTGTTGTGGCTTTCAAATCCAATAGAAGTTGAGAAAAAAGTCAATACAAATCAGATCATATATTACATCCATGTAGCCATGGAAGTCAATTGATTAAATTCTGCAATACATTCACTCCTTGCTTATTATCTTTGCAGTTTCACTGAAAGAAATAGGAGTATAGACCATTTGACAAAAATGTTTCCACTGCATTTTAAATATGTAAGGCAGAACTGAAAACAGATGTGTGGGGGATCAAGTACAAACAAGAGAATGAAAATAGCAATAGCTCATCTCTAATACTGTAGTATATTAATGTATTTTCAGGACTGTTGCAATTCCTTAGGTAGCTCATGGTTAGATATTAGTTTGATTTGTGTTGCAAGAAAGCTCAGTCGGTTCTTCTTGTTAAGAGTTGATTTTAATTAGTTTAAGGTCTGTTTCTTTACTCTGACTCAAGATTGTTTATGAAAACATGGGTGATCCTATTTCAGACCTTCAGAGATCATAATCTCACTTTTAGCTGAGTGTCTTGAAAATACTTTGTCTCTTTCACTGGGTAGAAAAGCTAGGCCAAAGCTTCTTAGGAAGACAAGGGTGCCTGATTTCAGTGAAGGAACATGATTAAACAAGTACATGATTGCAAATAACCCACTTTTAGGTAAACTAACTTTCAGTCTGGCTAACTAAACCTTTCACTTTCATGCTTTGGTCATGCCTTGCATGTTTTGAATTTGTTCAAAGGTGTAGAAAGTATATATAAAGTGGCAGTGTTGGTGTAACTTAGGTTTAACTAGCATATTAGGGTTCTCCACTCATTTTGCATGTGATCCTGAGACTTCACTGGCTGATGTAATAAAATTCATCACTACATTTATATCTTCCTTGTCATTTATTATTTCACTGAGAAACTCCATGGAAAGATGGATCTTATGATATATGGGAGGCTTAAGCAGCCCGCTGATTTTCCAAGGAAAATATGAAATTACTGTTGAATTGAGGCAGGACATTCAAGGGAAGCTGGGACTGAACTAGCATCTTCTCTTGCAGTAGGTGCTTATGAATGAATAAGTCTCCTGCACTTCCTGCTGCACCAGGAAATGGTGTAATCTTACAAGTGAACTTTGCTGTTCTGCATATGCTAAAATGTCTTAGGTCTTTAACTTGTTGCAGTCAACAAATCCCATTGACTGACTGACAACTGGAGTTCTCCCTGGGCTGTCTTTGGATGTGATGTTCTGTTGCACAGCCTTTGTTTCAAAACAAGTCTCAGTAATCCATATACACCTGCAGACTTGCACACCTTTTTTCCTTCCTTTGCTCCTCCTGGCTCACCATCTGAATGATCAGAGCCTGACCTGGTACTCGTGGTCTTGCTGCACATCACTTGTTCCTTCGCAAAAATGCAGTCTTAAATGGCAGTCAGATAAACTTTTTGCATATAAAGTTCCTGCAGATCCTGTTTTTCAGTGGTAATACTTTGTTATGGAAGAGCTTAAGTGAAGACTTCATTTTGTCATTTCTATTAATATAGAAATGCAAACATATATGGCTCTAGTCATATATAATACATGGAGCTGCTGTAGGCCTGCCATAATTTCAGTAGAAATAATGTAAATGAATGTAGTAAATTAATTACCTCAATCAATTTTATTGGCAGAGAAAGCCCAGATACATTGATGGGTCCTCTTAAATTTTACTTCATGCCCTCTCTAATGTTATTAGAACAAGTTATGAACAAGTCATCATAGTTGTCCACTTAGTTTCCTGGGAAAGGCCGTTGTTTTTTGCCTGCTGTATGTAATCTGTAGAAAAGAATCTTTATCTTAAATAACACAGTACAGTCCTTTTAAGCATACAGAAAAACATCCCTTTTTCTTTAAGCCATAGATAACTATTTGTTTATTTTAATGGCTAAAATATAAGAGGATGTGGATAAAACCAATAGGATGATTAGCAGAGTGGGAGAATGCAGCTGACCATCAGCAAAAACATGCCAATAATGAGATTTAGCAGGTGTCGAGATACCCTTTTAAAAACATAAGTGTTAAAAGCCTCGTAGTTTGAAACTTGTAAAACAGTCTGTATAAAAGCACTGAAAATCAATTATGAGGAGCAGTTGTATAGCACTGTACTGCTTGCAGTCTTGTAGGATTTTCTGTATCCCTAAAAGTTTTCCAGTGGTACTGTAGCCTCTATAGCAAATGGAAATTTACTGATTATGAGGCTTGCTGCAGCGGTTCTGTTGTATATACCCCATACACCTTGAGAGATCCATAGATCCTGACCCTCATAGTCCTTTGCCTAAGGTGGTGGTACAGTTTCTGTGGAAATACGGATTTCGCAAAATTTCAAGACTGCTGCGGCACATTTAAGCAGTTCAACTCCTCCAAATAGTCCAGAAGACAGCTGTGTTAAAAGGAAATTTGAAGTCCTCCGCCTTCAAAAATGACCATTTCAAACCGAACGTGGAGGTATCATGCGGGCTGGTGAGAGCAGAATCGCCCTTGGCGTGTTCAGTGGGAAGGCATTTTCATTCCAAGCTACACACCCTGGCACCAAACTGGCAAGAAGGTAAAGAGGAGCCTTAGCATTCACGTAAGCGTGAGTGAGGATGGGGCTTTCTGCGAGCTCCGGCTGTTCCCCGTTCGATGCAGCGCAGCCCTTCCCAGCGCTCGCTGCCGCTTGGAAGAGGCGGGAGATAGGTCGGCTCATCAACGCTTCGCATTAATTCTGGCGTTTGAGGACTCCACTGCGGGCAAACTCTCACGCAGCGCAGGGGAGAGAAGTTTTAAGCGGTCTTGCTGTCATTAACATTCACATCTCTGGCTTCAAGCAGCGCCCGCCTCACCCAGGCGCTGCCAGCAGGGAACGTGGGCTCCTGCCTCCCTTTGTGCCGAGGGGATCCGTGCGGAGCGATTGAAATGCAAGGCTGAGAAGCACTGCTGTAGTGGTCGGGTTTGGGGTTTTTTTCCCCCTCTGCCTCCCTTCATCCTTGGAGCAGGAGGGCATGTTTGCTGTGGATTCTTTTTGTTTTATCTGAGAATGAGATGCTGGCTGAAAATTGAAGAAATGGCCCTGGAAGAATTGATGCAAAGATTAAATGCGGTTTCCCAGTGCACTGGTAGGAGGAGCTGCTGGTCTTAAATAATGTGTTGTGTGGATGCTGTTAGTGATTTTGTAGGATTTACAGAAAATCCTGGTAATGTGACTAGCATTCTTTATGCATGTTCGCAATTAATAGGAAAGAAAACGTTAAGAGCTTTTGTCATCAGGTTAAACTTCTGTTGATATTAACACTAATTAACATTTTTAGTGCTTGGATACTCCTAAGGCATGCTTAAGACCGTCCTGAGTAGTTTTGGGTAACTGTCAGCCCATTCAAATACTCTAAATGGGTCTTGATTCCTTTTTTTATCTGACTCAGCTGTACCTAAATTGGAGAAATTACAGATTTCTCTAGCAGAACTGGTCTAATAAGAAGCAGTGAAAAGCTCAGCTAACTGTAAGGCATTGCAAGCCAGTATTTAGGGTGGATCTAAATTGCACTTTCATTAAAATGGAGAGTTGTGTGAATTAATCGTGGTAAAGGTAGTTTTACATCTGTATAGATTAAAAATTGCAGCAGATTTGCTAAAATGATTTTAGCACTGTAGAAACATTATTACAGTTTCTGAGAGATTTTCATAATTTTTTGAAAATAAAAATGCTTGTGTGTTCAAAACTAGAACTAAGAAGCAGTGTACAGTAAGGTGATCTGTAATTAGATCTGGGAGTATTTTTCTGGCTATTGCTCATCCAGAGATGTAAATATATTTCAGAATAAGAAGTTACCTGGAAAGACAAGAGATGTGGTTTTTGCATCCTTAGAAACTATTTGGTTTGCCCTTTATTCTTAGTTGTTTGACAGATTACAGAAGTCTTGCATCTTCTTGTCATCTGAGGCAAACCAGTGGTTTGAGAATACAGAATATTTAAGGTATTATTCATTGCAGTATCAAAAGTTGGAATTTATCTTTCCATTTTCCTAGTCCTCTGTTTCTTATGGGTGACTTTTTCATCTTTTTCAATTTCTGTGTGTTGCAAGGAGATAATTAGCAAGATGGCTGATGCTGTAGTCTGATGAACAGATAGATTAAATGACAAATGTGGAATGAACAGACCAGCTGTATCTGTTTTCCTGGACAGGGAAAGTAGGTATTTTACCTTCTTAGTAATATTTTTTTTGGGGGGAGGGAGGGAAGTAAGATTTAATCTGATGAGAACAAGCATTAAATTACAAGTAAAGGTCACCATACATACTATTTTCTTCTTCCTTGCTTTTCCTATTGATTATCTTTCTGTTTTCAAAACATATCTTTTTTAAATGTCTGGATATTTGTTTCATTGCCTGTTTTGATTTTCTGAATGTTTAAGAAGAAAGTCAGTCTGATATTTGCTAGGGCATACTGTCTTTTGCCATTTATTTTAATAATCTGTATATTACTTTTTTCACTCCCTTAAAATTGTATCTTTAGTTTTTCTAAGGCAAGATGAATTTTAAGAATATATGGTAGAATTTGCTGGGAATGTGGGAGCCTTTTCTTCCTGAATTGAAGGAGAAGGATCCTCCAGAGTGGGAGCAGGCTGGCTGGTTTGCCTGTGACACCGCCTGTGTCTCAGCTGTGCAGCTGCAGGTACACTGTGACCTTCATGTAAGCCAGCAGCAGCTCCAAACTGCTGTTTTCACACTTGCTAGCAGCCTTTGCCCGTGTGCTAGTATTTAGCTTGTTAAACTTGCATTTTTTTTTAAAAAAAAAGCAGCTGTTACTTTACAACCAATTTCATATTCGTGTGGTTTAGCTGGTCCCTCTCCTCCCCCTTCTCTTTCTCTTTCTTCCTCTCTATAATCCCTGTGCAGGTATTCTCAGGCCAAAGGCAATGCTTTCCTACAGCCAGTGATTGTATTTATAGGTGACTGTTTTAAGTTTCCTTTTTCCCTTTTTTCCACCCCTCTTATTGCTTTCAGGTTGCTTAGACCCTTTCTCTGTTGCTGTCTCCCATTCTTGGGCTGTACCCTGTCCTTGGGTCAAATTAGCTCCTGTCTGGCTTTACAGCTGTCTTTCTGTTCACTCAGAAACCTTTTGTAAGCAGAGGTTTCCTTAACAGCCCAAGATCATATGCAGACTTCTTCCAAGCCCATTTTTCAATAGCTCCCTGCTCAAGAATGATTGAAATGCAAAAGTTCCCCTGGTTGTCCCATGGTACAGCTGTCCACCTTCAGGCAACAAGGGATTTTTTCCTTTGTAGGATCCCAGGTTAAAAAAAAAGACTATTCCTCTTCCTTAGCTTAGTTTGGGGATTTTGTGTTTGTTTGTTTTCTGAATGATACCACAGGCAGGCTGAGATTCATCCCGGGTAGTTTTAAGCTTCTAAGTCAGAAGAGGAATTCTCCAAAATCCATGTGTGCTGAACAGAGAGAAGGGGGCACTGAGGTGCACTGGTCTTTCCCTTGACAGGGACAGGGGGCCAGGAAGCCTGGAGTAGCTCAGTTCCTAACCTAGCAATGCTTGAGGTTAGGTATGGTGGGTCTGGGTGTGTCTGTAATCTTTTGCTGTTCTACCACAACAGCCTTTCTGCCTCTGGCTGCTCTCCCACTAGCAAGTCCCCTGTGTTAGTCTGGCACTCACACAACCTTTCTGGGCTACTCATCCGTCACTGCCACACCAGTACTTTCCTTAGTGGTCTTTCTGCTCCCTCTGCTCTGACTAAATTCTGATTTACTCACGTTCTCAGCCCCTATGGTAAATTACTGATCTCCTACTCCTTACTATCTCGTGAATGTGTGATCCTCTCACAGTATCCCAGCCCTCCTCTGCCACATTTCACAAACCTTTGCAGCTTTCTCAGGCAAAGCTTTGATTGCTTATTTCTCATCTTCCTCACCTTATCCTCACCTTCACCTTATCCTCCTCCAACACCTCACAGATACGTTCTTTTCTGCTTCTGGACATATTTCACTATCACAATCATAGAGATGCTCTCTAGTTTAACCTTATTATCGTCTTCATGTTCCTGCTTTGACTACTGCTCCACAGTTCAAAATAATGTTGTACCCTGCCCTTTTCAGCAACTATAAAAGGTGTTCCTATGGCATCTTCTTTTATTTTTTCCCCTATGTGCTTCTCAGTCCTCCCATTCATTCTACTACTATCAAATCACCTCCTAGACTTGGATGACCAGATTAATTGCTGTTGCTGTTTTCATATAAATCCATAAAGCAAGGGAGAAGTGATTTAGAAACATTCTCCAAGTTGTGTAGGTTTTTTTACTTTCCATTAGAATTGTAGGTTTATTTCAGAAAAACTGTGAAATTATTATTGATACTTTAAAAATATCCTGGTTTTGTCCATGTTAATTGTTTCGATTGATAATGACATTTTCTGTTCATTTGGCCATAGTTTTTACTTGTCTTCTTTTTGAGTTTTGTTGCTATGTTAAATTCAACCGTTTTCCGTAAATTTCTGATTATGTTCTCCCTGTAGAACAGAAGCTCAGAGGTTGAAGCACAAGATAATAAGTAGTTCTGGCCTGGGACCTCATGCATTGTCCATATTGCTGTCTGCTGTGCGATTTCTGCTTAGGACTCCATTTGGTCTGACTGATACAGAAACAGTGTTAAGGCACCAGCTCTTAATGTCAGTCACTACTCTACATTTGCATGAGCACTAGGAAGCCTTGTGGTGATGGTGGTGTCTAATTCATGCAAACAGGCAATACAGATTTCACATTCCCATCCTTAATCCCATGGAAGCCCCACTAATGGTTTCTTTCCATCTTGGAAAGGTGCCACTATTACAGCTAGCATCTGTTTCCTCTCCTCAAACAAAATTTTAACACTCTGCAAAAGGAAGAAACATCTGCAAATCAAAGAAGGAAACCATGTGTGTAGTTCCTCAGTAAATATGTACGCAGTGCTAGTATTTTAAGTACATGTAACATCCCGTAGCCATTTCAGCTTCAGTCAGTTTCCAGTAGCTCCAGGTTTTCTGTCTTATTCACAATTTGGGCCAAAACTTTACATTTCATTTCCCTAGCTTTGTGTTCTTGACAGGCAGGCTTCTGAAGTTTTGAAGGCTGGCTCACCTGTCTTGACAAATTAGGCACAAATGTAGGAGGAATGGACTCACATACCCATCTCCAAGTACCCAGCATCACTGGGATGAGTTGGCTTATTGCAAAGAGAAACAGGAACACCCCCAGGCACACTGAAGGGGTATTATAAAGTTGTGTGCAGCTGGAAGGACCTGTTCTGTGTGTATTCCCCACTCCTATACTCTTGCAAGCTTGCCTGCTCTTTCTTACCCTTGTAGCATCTGTCTCTGGTTCACATGATTTTCCAGTTTGGGAACTCAAAAAAATCTTTTCTGCACATGGCAGAATACTCTGTGTGTGCATGTTAATTTGGCAGGCAGACCTGAGCGTGAACAGCATTCGTTTACTACTTGGCAACTTTTTACATAGCTGGTAGAGTTGAAGAGATCCATGTGAGAGCTCTGAAAATCTGCAGGTTCTTAGCACATCTGCTGTACCCAGGTGAAATTTAATGGTAGTGGGGGATGCCTCTGCTTGATACTAATTTGCTGTCCCTTCCTTTCAGCTTTCCTGCACCCATGTTGAGCTGAACTGTGAAAGATGTTTCTGATATTCCAACCCAGAGAGTATAAAGTAGGCATGGTCTTCCTGACATGAGTATAAAATAGGCATGGTCTTCCTGACATAGGGTTTTAAAATTAGAAAAATAAGGGTGGGAGCTGCAGTTGGACAATTAAGCAGGTAGGACTGTATTGCTCATGTTTTCTATGAGCGTGCACTGTCGCGGCTTTTGTGGCCACCTGCATGGCATCCATTTCTTAGTATATTCTGGTCTAAATCAACATCTTTGTTTTAATATTGAAATAGAGGGATCTAGTGAAATTTGTGGGAGTAAGGTTCAGAGTTGCCAATCATCCTTCTTAAAATGAGCTAGCTGCCTTTTTGAGAATCTGAGGAAAAATATTTTGATCAACATTAAGGTTGATTAAATTTTATTATTAACCAAGGTATTGTCACTTAAAAGATGGCTTTCTTAAAGGGTTTATTTTTTACATACCAAATAAAATAAAATTATGTTCATATGCACTTCTTCTTGGGACTATCAGTGATCTCTTTATATCATCTACCCCAGTCTTTCACTGATTTTAATGGCAGTTGCTGAACTGCAGTAGGAAAATTCACCCTATGAGGATATCTTTCAACAGACTGGGGGCAAAATAGGCATTAAACAGTAAATGATCACCCATTTAGAGTGGCTTTTCAGAGGATTGCAGGGTGTATATTTGTCAGTCTCCCATTCAGTTTATGAACTTTGGGTATGTATACTTAAAGCTTGCAGAGCCAGAAATGTCCTACCTGGACTTATGTACTTAGTGATATGAAAGAAGAAAAAGGCCTGTTACTCTGATGCATTTTTATTATTGTGGTGTCTCAGAATACTTTCTTGGCAAGAGTGCCTGGCACAGCTGCCTGCCACACTTCCAACTGCAGAGAGCCAAGCTGCAAGATTACCTTGTGCATATCAAATAACAGGGAACTTCTGCAGAAAAGGAACAGCGCAGAGCTGTCTATATGTAACACAGGGTGCCTTGTCTTCAAGGTGTTTGCTCTAAGCTGACCTGCTGAGCAAAGCCAGGGAGCACGGGGCGTTTTCATTTAATGAAGGACGTCAAGTGAGCTACTTGAGATTTTGTTGTGTGACAGCCCAACAACTTCTTAAGGTTTTCAGTATCTGAAACAATGTATTTCAGCTGGAAGTTTGGGCCTTCTGTTTTACAATATATGGCAAAGCCACTTTAATTTAGTTCCATTGTTTCTTTTGTCTTGTCCTATTTAATAGCAGCTTTTATTTCAGACAGAGAGCATGATCTTGGATGCTTTTGTGTGGATTAATCACTTGTAGGTCTCTTGAGTTAAGCCTGCAATACTGTGTTAGCTAGTCTGACCTCTCTCTAGTTATCCCTGTAGCTGCATAACTCAAGCATGAGCCTCTTGGCTCACCACACATAGGAATGCAGCTTTGTGGTTGAGGCAAACTGTCTGGTAGTCCAGCCTTTAACATTGCCTTTAACAGCACTGGGTGCAGCTACCTCAAGCCTTGTGGAACAGTCAGCCTAAGTACACAGTCCTGGGCTGTGATAGAGACAGGATCATCATCTTGGAGGTTGACTTCCTGCAGTCTGGGCAGGACAATAGATCCCCTCACCTACAGCAATCTTGGATATTAGTTATATCCTCAATCTGCCTCTGCTGGTCTTTTTGTGGCTTTTGAGTTTTTGTTATAATGCTTTAAATTCCTTGACAACTGATGGGAAGTCCTCTTTGAGTTGTGATGTACCAGGGGCATGGAGCTGTCTGTTGGGCTTCCCACATGGCTCCCTGAAGCAGCAGGAAGTCGGGCACAACGAAACCTGTGCTGCAGTGAAGATAGGTTAAAGGTGTTACACAAAAGGTGTAACTGGCTGTGAATTCCAACATGGGAGTAAGCTGAAATGGAGAAGCCTTGTGATAGCTATCCCCAAATGTTTTTATCTTCATGTGAAGGCTGGTGGTGTTTGAGCTTAGTAGAAGCAGGTGTCATAGTGCCTTAGGTAGTTAAATCCCTTTGAGGACATGGGGGAAGGCAGCTTTCTAGGAGGATGTGGTGTTCAAATTGTGGCAAGCTGATAAAGCACAGTGCAGTGTGGTACTGCCAGGTTTTGGAGACTTAGGTGTGTAATACCACTTGGCAGCAGTCTGCCTTCTTAAAATTGATAATCTGGGCAAACAGGTCTTTGGCAAGTTGAGAACTGCACTGCTGTGTGATAGATAAGCTCTTGCTTTTCACCTGTGCTATTACTTCAGGGGTGTAAGCGCTGTCCCCCTTCATGTGTTTGAGGCATTTGCTAAGTGACAGTTTTACTAAAAGTCTTTCTGTCTTTAGCATTTCATGTGGCAGGCAGAAAATTTGCACTGAGAAGTTGGCTGTCCTAGTTCTTTTATAGTTTGAATTCTTGTTGATCCAGAAATGTATCTTCTTTTCTTTCAATTCCTGCCTATCGCCTGTTGAATGTAAAGGGAGGGTGGCTTTGCATATGAAACACCAAGATAATTGATATAAATAGAAAATAATGAGAATACACATATCTTATTTTAAAAATTACTCTTCAGGCTGCAACCTTTGTTGTTAAAAAGATAAAACTATAAGTTGCAGCCTTTCTGTAAATAGTCCTGTGTCTAGCTTCTGGGCTGGACAAAGTGCATTCCTTTGGTCAGTCTTTTGTCCTAGGCTGTTGGTTGTCTCTCCAAGTTACCCCATGTCACTTAGCTGGTCAGTTTAAGTTACCTCATGTCACCCACCTGTGTTTTAACAAAAGTTTTGTTAAAAACTGCTCAGGACCCATACATTTGCTGTGATCCTGGCACAGCTGGTTTTGTTGAGAGTAGCCACAGTTAAAAATTCCATTTCTGGGTTCTGTGGAAAGGCTGCTGAGGCTGCAAGTGATCTGTGGGATGTACACTGTAGAGATTTGAAAGTAAAGAGAGGCAAAGAGCATCTGAGTGCATTGAAGAGAGTAAAAGGAAGCCACTGAATTTGTTGGTGGTTTTCAATATGCTACCAAAAGCTGACAGAAAGAAAATGGGCGTTTCCATATCAGACAAATCCCTTGTGAAGTAATTTATGAAGTAAAGGTAAGAAAAATATATAAAACAACACATAGCATTTTTAGCTTTTTAGCTGTATGCTTTCTTAATTTCCTTCTGCTGAATCTCTTCTGTGTTTCTTACCCCCAGCTCATGTTTTACTGGTCTTTCAAGGACATTGCAGTCCGCTTCTGACTTTAGTGCAATTGTTGTTTCACAGTCACTTCCTTTGAAAATGGTATACCTGAATTGCTTTGAGAGCACACAGCCTGGAGCAGGAGAGGGATATTAATAGAAACAGCTTCTCTCTGTTGTTGTATGAAGACAGAAGATTAATTATTTCAGTGTGGCAGGTGGAGGTGTTTTTCAAAGTAATTGTTTACATTTTTGAAGATCTGACAGGGAATTAAAAAGGTCTAGGTGGCACAGAGGGCTGACATAATTTTGTATTAGGAGAGTAAAAATATGCATTAAATACTACGTTGTTCATTTTGCGTGGTGTGCTTAGCAATTATCCAAGTTAAAGTAGTACTAACAGTTCCCACCCAGCCTTCAGAAAATCAGGAACAAACGTTTCTGCATCCTATCACCTGTCTTTTAAAATATGGAAACAGCAGAGTTACTCTGGGCTTTATTTGACATTCCTTTTAAACACTGTCTAAGTCCCACAATGGACTAGGGCTGCATTCAGTAATGACTCTATCTGACATTTATATGATGCTACAGGGAACCTTTATTGGAGCTGGTGAGAACGGGCAGGATTTCAATTTTATCCCCAAAGGAGGGTGAGAGATTAGAGAGATCCAATAGTAGGGAAAAACAGGTATTTGAGACCGTCCTGATGTGCGACTGCCAAGGCAGGAAGGGATATGGGTGTTAACCGTTTGGCACTTAGATCCCGGAGAAGCCCCTCCTGTTCCCCCATGTTCCCTTAGGAGTTCCTCTCCCATCCTTTCCCGTCAAGTAGCTCCTGACTTTTTGCACGTGGACATTGCCTGAGCTGCAGCGTGGCTCGTGGCTCTTTGGTGTGCATCCTGCCTGAGAAGGAAGGCAGGAGCAGGCAGTGCTATGAGACAGAGGAGCCTTCCCACTCACTCAGTATCACCATCATCCTGGGCCAGCAGTCTTGCTGGTTTGACAACCAGTTTGCAAGTTTCCATGACACGTGAGACATGTGATGGCCCATATAGTGAGTTAGACCTATGACATTAAAGAAGAACAAATGCAGTATATACTATCAGGTTTAAAGATACACATGGAAGAAAGGGAAGCAAGGCAAATATACATCCACTCTCCACTCTTTCCTAACCCTTCTCACTGCTTTGTGCTCCTGGCAGCAGATCATCTGTGGGTTAGTCATACGGGGACTATTTTTGTTCATTGGGCTCTGTGGGGCCTCACAAGCCTTGCCATGTGTGTGCTGCTGTCCTGTGCAGTGAGCAGGAACACACTGGGTGCTGCGTCAGGGCTTTGCAGAGCCTGCCTCTCACCAGATCCTACCCTACAGCCTGTCCGGGACTTCATGAGTTGTCATAGCCATCAGGGACCTTCATCCCATTGAGCTCAGAGCAATTTACTAGAATTGGGAAGCACTTAGGAAGAAGTTATGAAAAGCGTCAGGTTTAATTTTGTAACATCATTAACGCTGGAGATCTTAGACTTTGAACATTACCAATGCATTCACAAATCACTTAAGGGGGAAAAATTTAGTTTGAATTATTTATGCCTTTAGGATGAATTTTTTGAGGGTCAAAGGCTGATTTTTAAAGACTGTTGCTAGTAAGACATTAGACAATGAATTAGTAAGTTATTAAGATATGAACAAATGAAACTGTGTTTGTTTTAAAGGCTGGTCATCTGCTCTGCTCTATTTTTTGCACAACCTGCCAAACCCTTTTCAGATGAGCTATACTGCTCTTGACAGCTCCCTGCCTCGAGTAACTTGTTATCTGTATTTGACACAGCAAAAAAGGAAACATTAGACAAGCGTGGTGGAACTGATGAGGGAGGGAGGAACATTCCCAGCAGAAATAAGGTCAGGCTCATCACTGCACAGTACTGTCAGCGGGCTTCAAGCAGTTTTTCTAACTGCACTTGCTCTTGTTTTGGAGAATAAGGGAGCTGTGCCCCACAGTATCTCTTGGCAGGTCCAGTCCTCTGCTTAGAATCATAGAATCATAGAATCAGCTGGGTTGGAAGGGACCTTTGAGATCATCAAGTCCAACCCTTGATCCACTACCGCTGCGGTTACTAGACCGTGGCACTAAGTGCTACATGCAGTCTCTTTTTAAAAATCTCCAGGGACGGAGAATCCACTACTTCCCTGGGCAGCCCATTCCAATGTCTGACCACCCTCTCTGTAAAGAAATTCTTTCTAATATCTAACCTAAACCTCCCCTGGCACAACTTGAGCCCATGTCCTCTTGTCTTGCTGATAGTTGCCTGGGAAAAGAGACCAACCCCCACCTGGCTACAGCCTCCTTTCGGGGAGTTGTAGAGAGTGATGAGGTCTCCCCTGAACCTCCTCTTCTCCAGGCTGAACAGCCCCAGCTCCCTCAGCCTCTCCTCATAGGACTTGTGCTTGAGTCCCTCCTCTGGACCTGCTCTAGCACCTCAATGTCCTTCCTGAACTGAGGGGCCCAGAACTGGACACAGTACTCCAGGTGTGGCCTCACCAGCGCAGAGGTGAGAGTCCTGTTGTGGCTCCTGCCTGGCTGAGTCACCTGGGTTTACTCTCCTAGAGATGAGGTGGAATGGGAGGGAGCAGGGCAAGTGAGAGTTTGGCACCTGTGCATCTCCTCCCCTGATAAAGTCAGGGCATGGCTCGGGTGGGAGCCTGGGGAAACAGCAGTCACTTGTCTCATCCGCAGGCAGCCTGTGTGGCATCTGTTCAGGGATGACTGTATGTGAACCTGGATATCCAGGGCTATTACCTGGTTTTGTTCTTCACCTTGGATGCTTCTGTCAGCAAGCAACTAAAGTTATGTTATGAACAGTAAGATATGAAATAGCATTTTTGTTCCAATGTTTTAGTTTCCATCTTTGTAATTTTTTTTTTAGGTTTTTTTTTTTTAGGTTTTGAGAAATTGATTGAAAATGGTGTAAAATGTCATATTTCATAACTCTTAATGCAGAATTGTGGTTTGTATGGCGTAGAGACAACTCCTGGTTAGCTTGTTAGGTTCTAACAGCTGTTAAGACGGTCAATCAACAAAACTGCAGTTTTCCCAAACAAAAGCTTCTAATGTGAAGCAACAGTTTGACTCCTAGTAATAAACCATGTTATTGCTAACTAATAAATGAGGCCAGTTAAAACAGACAAACAAAACCAAACCCCAACTGCAATAATTTTTAATAAAGTTTTTAGTTTTTTAAGCTTTTTGAAAACAGTTGGTCCCAAACCATTTTGCAAGAACATTACTTTTTTTCTCTTTCTTGTCTTTGGCTTCACATGGTTTCTATTGCATTAGGTTAGAGAGAGGTACCTTGCAACTATTGGAATGATTGAACTGGTGTGATTTGTTGATTCAACAGAAATCTACCTGTTTTTTGCTTTGGTTTGGGTTTTTGGGGGTTTTTCTTTGTTCGTTTGTTTGGTGGGGGTGTTGTTTGGTTTTTTGTTTGTCTGCTTTGTGGAGGGGAGAGAAGTGTGCTTACTGTCATATCTGTAGCCTGCCCTGCCTCATCTTGTGGTCATTTGAGCTAATATCAGGGCAACAGTGGGAACACATGGCCGTGGTATTAGAGAAACAGGATGGGGTATGACTGTCCCTTCAGTAGTGCTCTGCAGTGAATTCAGGGGAGAAATGGTGAAACTCCTGTGACCGTCTCCCATAATTTGTGTTTTCTGGGTAACTGAGTCACGTATAATCATCTCTTTTAGAAGTTTACTGTCTTGGTTAACCTCAAATCTGAAATGGGTATTTTGTGGTAGAATGTTACAGCTATTGGTTTGTTGGCTGGCAAAGCAGAGAGAAGATCTGTTTGTGGCCTGACTTCTGCAGAGATCTGCATGGATCCACTACGCATTAAGCTACCCGTTAAACCCACTAAGTTTCTGGTCTGAGTCTTTTGACTTCTTGATGAATGCTTCTGTCAGTATTTAATTTAATTAATTTTGAGCTCACCAGTTATCTTGGAGTTCATTTTAGTAGGTGTAGTATCAGGCTCTTAGTCTTTCATGTTGTGTGAATTAGAAATGTGATATTTCTGTTCATTCTCTCCTCTGCCTGTAACTGAAGACTGCTGCACTTCAAGATGTGATATCTTCACACAGTTTGATTTCATGCAAAATTTTATTTGATTGCTGTGAAAGGTAGAAATATTTACATTTTATATGGCACCACTTATTCAAGTTCTTTTGCAAAAGTTTTCACACCTCTTAAATAAATACATGATGTCTTCAGCAATATGTTTCAGTGGACTTCCAAGATGAAAACTGTATAATTAGAAATTCAGATTCCAGTATGTATAAACCAATACTAGAATTTCTTCAGGTACCACATTGTTAACTCACAAGGTGAGTAAATAAGATGTAGGCACAGACAGTGATTGACTTAGAACCTTGTGTTTCCCTTTGCATCTTGACCTTGCACTATGCCTAAAGAAACAAACCTGTGATGGGATGGTGATTGGGAAGACACAAGGTTGAAAGCTGAGTGTGAAGACTGAGTCTAGAAAGTATTACTTTTAGTTTGATATTTTTTGTGACTTTAGTGAGTTAGTGTATATTCCTTTCTGGTTCAGTGAATATTATCAATTACAGTTTTGCCTTAGCTGAGTCTAAAATTGAATCTGAGAAAAAAATTTGAAAAACATCATTGCTCAAACTGAATAGAGACAAAGCGTACATTGTATTAGTAACAACTTCTAAGTATCTGTAAGAAATGAACTGCAATGATAAGAAGAACTAGAAGTATTTTTTTTAATGAAATACCTCTTTTGATTTTTTTTTTCCCAAGCCTATCTGTTGACAGCTACAAATATTTTTGCCACTGATCCTGTTCTGTCCAAGAAAACACAACTTTGTGACAGCTATGTGCTGTTTTGCTAGCTTTGATTTGAAATATCTTATTAGGTGTTTCTTTTTCCACTTAGAAGTCTATACTCACAATAAACTTATCATTCAGTGCTAAATTATTTATCTTAAATATTATCCGAGAACGTTTTGCCATTTACTGGGTATTAACTTCTATTATTTAATTATAATACTTGCAAAGTTAATGTGAGATATACATATTTTTATACTTTGTGTATGCTGTCAATTCATGTTACAGTTTGATGAGAATATATTCAAGCTCTCAAATTTCGTATTTCAGTTGGAAAAGTGCCTTAAATCATGAAATTGAGGAACGAGATTTACTTTGAAAAGGAAACAAGGTACATCTAGGTTTGTATGACTGCCAGATGTTTGCTGCTTCGAGCCCTCATATTTTTTGCTCTGTCTGCTCATCATCTGTAAGATCATGAAAGCATTGGTGTCTCACCACACTTCATTAAAATTTGTGCCCCTAAAAACCATTAATACTTGTCAAAATAAACTGTAATTATGTTATTTCTTATCATGATATCTTGTTTGCACATGTGCACTGCTCTCTCTCCCCCTCTATCCTTGCCTACGTGGTAGGGCACATACCTGCATCGATACAATATGAACAGGATGATCCCAAGTCTTGCTTGTCTGTTTTCTTTAAGACACTCGAGCAAAACTGCTACTCAAAGTGAACGATCAATCAGGCAGCACTGAACAGGAAGCACATGGGCATCCAGGCAAAGCCAGAAGCAGTTTCCCTTGCATGGTAGAGCTGCTCTCAACCTCTCAGGACTCATATGAGGAGAGGAAAACTCTCATCTTGGCCTTCTGCTTGCATTACTGCTAAGCAGGTCCCTCTTCAGATCTCCTGTCTGAGATTCATCTGCTGCACCCAGACTCACACCACACTTCCCCTCCTAGTGCCTGTATCTCCTCTGCCCTCACTGTTTTTCAGTCCCTGTTGGCCCTCCCTGGCCTGTACCAAGTCCCTGTCCTTCCACAGGCTTCCTCGTAGTGTCTCCTTTCACTAAAAGATGACTCCTTTTGCCCAGCATCTTGTGTCACCCAGGTCCAGCCTCCTTTCCCCTTTTTGCAAGCCTTCACCAAGCTGTGGGCTTGAGTCCACCTAGTCCCAGCAGCCACGTTTTCCCTACTGGGGATCCTTTTGCCCCCTGCACCTGGTGATCTTTCTACCAGTTAAAGGAGGCAGCGGTGTGCATCAGGGAAAGGAGTGAGCTCCAGGCCAGACTGAGTGTTTCTGGGGAGCCGTGGCAAACCATGAGGCTAGAGGTACCTTAACCCCTTCCAGTTGCTGTCATTATACCAGCTCTTATGTGCTGAACACATTATAGATAGAAGACTGTCTTCTGGGTATGGTGGAGCTTGTTTTAAACGCTCAAAGGGGTTCCTGCTGAACTTAAAGTCAATGACAAGACATAGGAGTTTGTTAAAACCAGAAGGTAGAAAGATGCTAATACAGTGTAAGAGATGTGTCTACTTGACAGGACATGGAGGAAGTAGATCCTAAATCTTCACTGCTGTAAAAGATTGCATCTCCCAGCACCTAACAATACAGACTACTTTCGGAGGTCCTTTGTTAGTAGGGCCCCTTTCAGAAAAGAATGGAGATCTTGTTCTGCCAATCCTTTAATGACTATGTCTGTCTGTTCACATTTGGGGGAAGGGGGGTCAGAGAGCCAGATGAATTTTAACAGAAGGTCTTTGTCTAAAATATATGCACATTAAGAAAGAAATATATTTTAAATCAATTTTTGAGAAAAAATGTGAAGTTACTGAAAAAAAATAAGGTGTAGTGGTATTTTGTTCTGTGTTGTGGTCTCTATGTAGGTCATATTCAGAGAATAGTACTTCAAACCTATTTCCATTTTTTCAACCTATTTCTGATTAAATTTTATTTAAAAGAAGTTCTTCAGCTGCATATATAAGGCAGTCAATACATTTAGAAAGGCTGAATTATGAGGAATTCTGTTTGCTGTCCTTGTCTTCATCATGCGTAGAGGTTATTTGGAGTTGTATAAAAACTCAGCTGCTAATGTTATTTCTTAGATCTTTATTTTTTGAACACCAAAATAAGAAGATGTAATCCTTCAAGCAAACAGAATAGACTTGGTAATTGAAGGCTTGAAGATTTAGGATCCATCCATTGTTTTATAACACTGTCCACCCATTACAAATGAATTTATAATTTATTCTCCTAGTCTATGATAACCTAATCACCTTCCAGCACTTAAAAGGTCTTCACACTTATGATTTATTCAATTCCATCCCCCTAAAACATGGAGTAGGGCTTTAATTGCCTTTTGGGAAGAATTTTGCCAATAGGGAAATGGAGCCTCATTCCTTCATTTGCAGACAGAAACTCCTTACTTTAGTAGCTCTGAAGTTTGTGCAGACTTCAGATCTACCTTAAATACTTTTTTTTAGCTCTTTTTAATGTCTGAAAAGTTAACACAGACTTGAAGGCTACTTTTCTCTCCTTTGACAAAGGACTTTGTCATGCTTATAGTTTCTGTACTTTCTAACAACTGTTAAATATATAATGCTACATCATTTATCTGCCTCCACATGTGTACAACTTGTAAATAATTTAATGTTTTGCTTTACCACTTGGCCTCTTCACATAACTCTAAAATGAAGAAGATAAAATTCTTCTAAATTATTAATTCACTGGGAAATTGAAACAACTGACATAAATTAAGCACCAAAAATGATTCCCTTTTTCTCTGTGGGAATCAAAGCGGTGAACACAATTGGATGACAGCGAGGGAGCTAAATGGACAAGATGATCATAATATAATTTAGATTGGAAAGGGCTTCTGTGGGTGTCATCTAACCCGACCACCTGCTCAAAACCAATCTGCTTACCATACACATACTCGGTCGAGATTTGAATGCCTCCAAGGGTGGAGGCGTTCCACTGTGGAGATGTTCCAGGAGTCTCCTGTGTCCTTGGGAACACAAACAGGGCACATCGGACCTGTTGCCCAGCTATTTGATGGATTTTCATGGTAGTCTGCAGTGTTAAAAGTTTTCCCAGTGGTTAAAACCTTTGAGGTAAAGCATACAGGTGCTCTAGTGTGGTTGTGGCAGAGCAAAAAATTTTGCAGCTCACTCTAGATGGACCTTTAATATATTAAAACAGTGACTTTATGAAAGTTTCTAGGTCTTGCTACTTAAAGTAATTTGGTTTTGTCATTTTTCCTAGTAGCCAATTAGTTACTTACTATGTCTTGTTTCATGTTGGCATATTCATATACTACACATTGTAGTAGTTGTCACAGATCGTTTTAAATGTCTGAAGAGAATTAAATGATTGTACATAAGGAAATGTGATAAGATGTTATTAGTATCCAGAACAGAAGCAAAGACCAGGCATGTAGCTGCAAAGCAGAACATTGTGTAATTTGTGGTTTAATATTCTGCAAAGTTTCTACACTCAGTACCGGCCTTTCCCCTGATATAACTTTGGTGTGATCTGGGTTTACTTGGATTTGCAAGCAACTGGGAAGTTCTGACATATTTGAGTATTGTATACCTTTAGCATGAACTGCAGCATCTTTTCTGTTTCGTTTTCTCTACCTGCTTCTCAGTCCTGGGGTATATCTGGGAATCCTGTGTATTCTTCTGATGGGGAATGTCAGTACTCATGATGCTTTCCAGATGCCCTGCCTGTGTTTGAGGATACTAAATGAAAAATATCCCTTGCAGACCTGTATGTAACTAATAGAGGTGCCTGGTACTGATGGCTTTACGCATCACAAGTCTGAGCAAAGATTGCTCCTGTGACCAAGTCTGTTTTGTTTTTGATTGCACAATGAGAGGACCAGCTCTCAAGATCACTCTGTCCTTGGATTTGGTCTACCACTGCTGTTCGTTGAACATTCTGCTCTGCTAACTGTTGTCAGTCACCTACATGAAACTCCAGAGGCTGTTTGAAGAGCAAATTACTTTTTCTGCAGTGAGAAGGGGATGTGTACAGAGACAAAAATACACACAGTTTACATGCACGAGGACAGTTTACATATGGCATGGTGGATGGAGTAATTGTGACCTGGAAGAGATGCCAGCTTTCCGGAGGTAGTCTGCAGATTACCCTTCTCACAGATCCCAACTGCTACATCCCTGAGATCAAGTCCCCGGTATCTGTCTTTTAGTGTGAGCATTTGGGCCCCTCTTCCTGAGTAGTTGTATTTTCATGGTCATCATCATTTTCCTCAAACAAACTGGGATTTATCAAGTTGATTTGAGGATGAAGAGTGAAGCAATAGTGCAATGTTTTTAATTATCAAATTTTTCAGGAACACATCCTTAATGGAGAGCAGAGCATGCCTGTGTAACATTTCTTCTGTATAAAGAAAAAACAAATCGAAACTGCTGTCTTTAACTGTGCTAACTTTAACTGACAAGTGAGAAGCCTTCCTTAGATTGTCTGGAAAAAAATAATCTGTGAATCCAAATGTAACAAATGAGACCAAAATTAGTGAGGGAGGAAGGGGCTATTGGCTGGAATTGACCTTTGGTTGTACGACTCTACAGCTGTGGGGACCCACATTTTGTACCCTTTGCAGGCTTTATTTGTATGAGAGAATATACAGGAAAATATTTTTGCTCAGGTATAACCTAGGATTTTTTGGTAATGTCTTGACTGTTTCTTTCTCGGTAGCTTCCATACTAACAATGTTTTCATGCTGTATGACTATGTCAAGAGGAGCTGTGATTTCATCACTGTCTATTTCTACTTTATATATTTAATTCACAAAATCTTCAGTGTCTTTCAACACATTTTGATTTAGTAATTTATTTGGAGACTGTAATACCAATGATACATTTACCCATTGTGCTTTTATTGGGGTTCTAAGTGTATAGCCATAAATAGTCATGACTAGTGCTATTTTATTAAATAAAAGATCTCAGCTGAAGAATCCAAAAAAGACAAGCACCGCTTGCAGTGCTGTTTTAGAAAATAACTGTTAAGCAGTATACTCAACCTGGAAATCAGTAGGTACCTATAATTTCAGCAGCTTTTTACATACCACATTACACACCATCATTATTGACTTCTTCAACCAGGAGTCACATCATGTGTCTCTGTCCTGCTTGCGCTACCTGGAATGTATCCATGTATAATTCACTGTTTGGCTGCACAAATGTAAAGGCCCACACAAAGGAAGCTAGAAGTCACTGGGAGCAGGAATCCTCCTTTGACAGCAGTATAGAGTCAGGTCAAACAAGGTTTCTGTGTCATGGTGGCTGTATTCAGTGCTGGTGCTTGCTGATATGATGCTATAGATGGAAAGAGTTTCTCAGTCCTTTTAAGGATTACAGTGATAATAACTGCATATCATCCAGCATTTTTTAAAAATTTTTCAAAGGAAATGGTTGATTCTTAGTTCTCAAAGTGCTTTTCATTATTCAACTGAAACATGGACTTGTCCTAGTCCTTTGCATTTCCAGATGGCATAAAGACGTGTGCTGGTTTAGAAGTAAACAGGCAGGAGAAATGAACCCAACTCTAGAGAGATTATAAATCAGTTACAGTTTACTAAAAATAAATTACAATAGATGCAACGATACAGAGAAAAACTGGTTTTAACTCACAAAAAACAGATGTATAACCAAGCCCCCTGGGACAAGAACAGAACAGTGTTCATTGTCCTCTGTGCTGAGCACCCTGTGGCCCCTCTGGGTGCAAAGTAAAAGGAAAGAAAAACCTGTTGGTCCAGATGATGGTGGCAGTTCTGTTGAGGTAATGACTGCAGTCTTGTTGAGAGAGTGGCAGTGGCAGCCCTGTTGGAGTTCTGGTCCTCCTCTGGATCCGACTAATAGTACCAGGAGTCCCAAACCCCCAAGATTATATATGCTCAGGTTTGGGTGGATTCCAGTACCTCCCCCAGAGCAGAGGGTTTCACAATGGGTGATTTAACTCTGAGAGTCTTGGGTTATTTTTGTCATTTTTGGTGGTCTAGGTGTTGCAGCTGCCTATTATGCCAGTCCAGTATGGCCCATTAGCAGAGATGACCCCTCAGGCTGGGTGTGAAGGTGCTAATTCCTCCCTGGAGGGGAGTTATCACAGCTGAGTCATTAGGTGTGTCCTGGGCAGCTGCTGCAAGTGATCCATTATCAACAGTCCATCAGAAATTGCATAGAGGGTGTAGAATACACAGTTTTGGTTATACTCACGTAGTAATAAACTGGTCCTGGCCAAACTAGGACAAGACCCTTGCTCTCTCTTCCACTGCCTGTCCTAAATTTAGGACTTGCATGTCCTAAATTATGGCTGTGTAATCAAAAGATGTCTATTAGAACTGACTAGCTGATAAGCAGAATGAGGCAAACTAACTCTGAACCAACTAAAAGTTTGACTGGCTAGGAGACTGGCGAACATCCCACCAATAAATCCCTTCATCCCAGTTCAATTAAGTAGGCTTATCTGTGCATGGGGAAAATCCCATTTTTCTGGAGGCCTACGTGAGCATCGTCAAAATCGGCAGTTCAGGAATGTTCATTAATATTATGAAAATCTCATTCCTTCTCCCAACACTTATGTGATTTATCACTCTATAACCGTTTCAGAAGGTTGCTGTACAACACCTGCTCTGCTGTATCCTAACAGTAGCCTAAGAAAAATTGCATGAGGTTCTTACAGCCTAGGGATTTTTGCAGCATTTTTGAAAGGTCCCTAAAAGGTATTACTCATAGCTGCATACAAGCTTTGTTAAGTATTAACAGTACTACTTCTTTTGCACAGAGTGAATTACTGCCATATAAATTTGTAATTGGTGTAACAGTGTGTGCAGAAGAATTTCAAAGTAGCTACTCAACTGAAAACTCTGTTGTTTTATTAATAGCCCATTCATGAAGAGACTAAAGAGGGAGGATTGTGAAATGTGGAAAAGAATTGAAGTCTGATAGAGAAGACGTGAGAGCTGAGCACTGGGTTCCTTGGGTCCAAAGCACATGGTAACAGAGAGCGTTTTTCAGAAGAAGGAAGTTAGGGTAGCAAAGACCGAAGGCTCAAAGGGTGCTCCTGGCCTGTGGCGACGCAGCAATACAACATCCTCTGTGTGTGCAGGTGTGCAGCAGTCATTTCTCACTGTACACATTAGGTTATTGAGAACAGTAGAAGCTGTAGCCAGGGCTCACCCCTGCTGGAAGCTGTCAAAATGCTTTGATCCAGCAGCAGTCTGTACCATATTCTACATTTCGTAATTGTCAAAGGTATCGTCTTTAGGAAAAGACCTTCTGAAAGTCAGCCACCTAATCATGGGGTTTGTAATGCCCTGGACCTCAGTAAAATCTGCCTCCCTGAACAATTGAGAAATGTGTTCCTAGGGAGTGTAGCAGGTTGCTCTGTCTCCTGTAGAGAAACTAAGGAAATGCAGGTTTCATTAGTGAGTAGTGTTCACTACTCTCAAATGGGGCAGACTAACATGGGGAGAGCAGTAGTATCTGGCCAGAGTGTAAGTGCATATAACCTCCTTTTCCTTCTATACATTCACATGTGTTTATATAGGTATGTATATGCACATTCTAGATACGGGTGATTTTTGAAGGGAGCTTTCACTAGCATAACAATGTATAAAGCAACTACTTATCCTGAGTCCCTTCATTTGATTAGTATCTGGTATGTGATGGGAATGACCACTGTGTCCCATGGTGTATGTGCAAGGAATGGCCAATATGCCCGAAACTGTAGTAATCTTCACAGGACATTGTCAATGAAACTGTATTTGATAAATCATTTTAAGGCACTTCTTTTCACTGCCAGTTGTTTTATCTGGTTTTTGGCAGCAGCTTCCCCTTGCAGTGACTCTGTGGTGTGCTGGCACAGATGTATAGTGACACCAAAGGTCTCGTATCACTTTCTTTCTCCTTCTCTTGCTGTGAAAATCCCCCCTCTGCAGGCCCACCACCTGCTGTGGTCCCCCTTCCCCTCACATTGTCCTCACAGAACAGCAGCAGTCGGTCACTGAACACAGAGCTGAGATGCTGTGTTTGGGTGAAAGTGTGGGCCATATCAAGCATAGGACTGAAATAATTCCCAGCAGCTTCCTAATGCAAACAGATTCCTCTTCTTCACATGCTTTCACTACTGACCAAAAAGGTAGACCTCGTACCTCTGACAAATCTGCTCAATCATAATCTGTAATTGTCATCTCCCAGGTCATTTTACCTAGTAGAATTTAAGTAAATGAGTGAACTAGTGGTGACTGTTGCTTAATTAGCTCCAATATCACAATAGCCTTTACCTGCTGCTTTTGATTGGCACCAGATACTAATCAGGCTTTGCCTATGTTCTGACCTCCTGGTCTTCTCCAGCATACATCCAGTTTCGTTACAGTTTCCTAGAACATCTCTGAAGTTTTGAAATCAATTGCTGGTTGCCTTCAAAAGTGAAAGGATCTACATTAAATGACAAAGTAGAAGTGCTGTCTTGTTAGGTGTTAAAGCTCACTTCGCTCAACAGGTAATAAAGACACATTCTCCTCTAGTTATTTCTCTGATCCACTGTGATTTTCTGAGTATTTTGTGTTGCTAATGGTGGAAGAACTTGTTCTTTTGGAGATGGGTCACATTTATTGCTAACCTTCAGGAAATTCAGACATGCAATGTAAGATTACTTATATTAGAGGGACAGATGTTACGCTTTGAAAGCTTGTTCTTATCTTGACAATTAAATGCTAACATTTCCAGAATATTGAAACCCTAATTTTATATATTGCAATTTTTTTGTTTGTTTGTTACTATACATTTAAATTATGAAATACTGTATATTGATTTTAGGATTTATTTTAGTTTAATTTTTTTTTTGAGAGATTGCTTTAAGGAAAGACTGGCAGCAGTGATTCAGCAGCATAATGTGCAAGTATAAATAGAATGCAAGCTGTCCATTTATCTCAGTCCTGATCTACTTATATTCATCTGATGCTTATTACAATCGTGGTTTGTCTCTGAGCAGATATATCCAGTTAGGATTAAGCATGGACAACTAACCTAATTCGCTCTTGTAACTCACTCTTGTAACTTAACTCAGGGTTTCTGTGTAGATTTCTTGTGAAACCAAATAATTCTTTTAACTCCTAACCCTTAATAAATTAATATCAAAATATTAAGAATATTTGTAATTGTCTTTGTTTTTAGGAGATATTGGGTTTGTTTGTAATTGTTTTTAGGTTTGCCAAGATAGCCTCCATTCATATCTGTTTCTCAGATTTCTTCCCACTCCAGATTCTCCTTATGTGTCATGGTATTTTATTAAATATATTCCAGGTCATAGATTCTCTAGATTACACTATGGGACCCATTTTTAAACTTTTTGCTAGAGGGAATGTTCTGCTAGAGTAATCTGAAAGTGAACTATAAGCACAGATATCCAATTGTTACAAGTATAAAAATAATAAAGGCAAAGATTGTACCAAAACTTTATATTAATCTCATCCACACTGAAAAATGAAGATTCAGTCCTTTCTTGTATTTCAAGAATACTAGAATATTCCTGGAATAATAATTTATTTTTTTGCATTTTCAGACAGGTTTACTCTCAGCATTTTCCATCTCCAAGGGCTCTCTGGGATATGTGCATATAAAAATATCAAGTGCTGTGTCTTTAAGATCTCAGCTACACCAAAATCAGCCTCTAGTTGACTCTTTACTGTTTTAGCCTAGTGACTAGCCTCTGGCATGGATTAATCTTTGACAACTTGTTTTTAATTTTAAAAATCAACACAAGCAACTCACCATAATTCAGCATTTATGTAGGGTTATAAGAAAGCTCAGGACTAAGCATAATAACAATCAGTGCCACCTTGTTGTGGTATATGGGTGTTTATAAAACAGCTTACATTTTAGATTGGAAGTAACTTGTATGTTATATTTTAATGTGTGCAAAACAATAATTTTGTTCAAAAAGGTAGCATGAGCCCAGTTTAGCATTCTGTTTGTATTTTTTTCTCAACAAAATAAATATATGTGCAGAGATAATTGATGAAGCATGCTTTAAAGAGAAAAATCGAAACAACATTTCGCTTTCCTTCCCCCTCATTTCATTTCCACTGTAACTGTGAGTGTACTGATGCTGAAAGATACACATGGCAAGATTTAGCTTGTATGTGCCCTTATATTTTTTTTTAGAAACTGTTCCAAGAAATAACCATTTCTGAGCTCTGCATATGTGTACGTTAGATGCAATTCCCCATATAATTTTCATAGTCTTTTATATTCCTCATGCCAGATATCTCCTGCAGCCCTCTGGGTTTTTACTGGGGATGTGATGGCACTTTCAATACTGAAATTTCTCTGCTGAAGCTGTTCCCTGCCAGGACTCCAGGAAAAAAGATTGGATGAGCGAAAGATAAGTGGACTCCTATGCCCTGTGAGCATGGTGAGATCTTGAAGTGCGTGAGAGGTGCCATGTTTTCATGTCTGTGAGATGTACTCTTTTGCCTGAAAAACGAGGTTTACAGTAGGAAGAAGAGCAACACCAGTGGCAGTGGCATATCAGCAGATACGAAGAATAACTTGTGTTGAGGAATGGAATAAATACAGAGGAAACGCTAGAGCACTGATGATTCCGCTAACAGAGCCTCCTGCTCTGCACAATTAAGAGGGATACATGTCCTATAATGTGAACCTTCCAACATCACATTGAATGTGAGGATGTAAGGAAGGGCTTGTATATAACTGTTAGGATTTGGAGTAAAAATCATATTAGGGTGTTTGAGATGTCCTGTAAAGATAAGGCCCCTGTACAAACAAAAAGATCAAAAGGAGCAGTGCGAACACTCAGTGGTGAAGAAAGTGATGACCTCTTAATTTAATGATTCCCAAGAAAACTTGAAGTTATTTTACTAAAATACTGTGAGAGCCCCTGGGAATGAAAGGAAGAATCAGAGCATACAGGTGTAAGTCAGCGTGGCTGCTTCTGTTGTCGATGTGCAACACACTCTGCCTGTGGTCAGAAACAGACCTGGAAAGAAGCATGAGAAAAATAAGCCCTATTTCGTTGCCACAATTTTGTTGACTCCATCAGGCTATCTGCAGTCATTTAAAGATATTGGGGGGGAGGTGTTATGCACTGAATGTTACCATTTTTATGATGTGAAAGAAGAGATAGGTGCAGTCTAGTTGGATCTGCCAATACTCAAAGAATATTACTGTCTTTAAACTGTGACGTAATTTGCTTATGCTGTACAGAGCAGAGAAGATACCCTTCTAATAGGAGCTTCTGTTATAGTAATGCCAACGGCAAGGGAAAATATTCAGATTATTTTCCTGGAGATTGAAGCTGCTGCTGTTTGGAAAACAGTGCATTACACCATCTGTTTCCTTCTGATTGCGCACTACCATAGCCATTGTTGTGATTAATTTCTTTGCTCCTAGGCACAAATTTGAGTGCTTGAAAGAAGATTAAAAGCTTGTTTGCAGACAGGGATGTAGCCAATGGCTAGATTTCAGTAGGATTGTGTGTACTTACCAACTTCACAGCTCAAATCATCAATTTTCTGCATGCATTTGATATGTGAAGAAAGCAAGGAGAACATCCTTTTGCTTCACGGTAATAATCCTCTGCACGAATTGTTGGTGAGGTTTTCACCATGTGTCAGTAGTGTCATTGCATGCTCAAAACACCTCTGGGACAACGAGTCACTTTTCACAGAATCACAGAATCATTTAGGTTGGAAAAGACCTTTAAGTTCATCGAGTCCAACTATTAACACTGCCAGGTCCACCACTAGGCCATGTCCCTAAATGCCACATCTGTATGTCTTTCAAATACCTCCAGGGATCGTGACTCACCACTTCCTTGGACAGCCCATCAACTGTTTTTGTGAAGAAATTTTTCCTAATACCCAACCTAAACCTCCTTGGCACAACTTGAAGCCATTTTCTCCTGTTCTATCTACCTGTGCTGGTTTAAAGTAAACCAGTGGGAGAAATGAATCCAACTTGAGAGATTACAAGTCAGAGTTACAATTTACTAAAAAGATTGCAGTAAATGCAATGATACAGAGAAAACTGTTTTTAACCCCCAAAGACAGATGTAGAACCCAGCCCCCTGGGACAAGAACAGAACAGTGTTTGTCAGCCCCTGTGCTGAGAAAAGCCCTGATGGCTGACAATCTGCCGCAGGCGTCCCCTGGTCCCTTTTGGTGCCTCCCCTGGTAAACTCAGCAAGAAACAGATTGTCTCTGCCAATGCTGTTGTTACCCTGTGTCTGACCAGAACCACTGCTTTGTGCCCACCGGTGACAAGCAGAACAAGACAATGTGGAATTTTTTCTAATATGGATGCTGTGCCTAATCTCAGTTCTTCTTTTGTTTGAAGCCTGAGTATATAGTACATTGGCTATGAGCATCATGGTGCTTTTCCACCACTAGGCTGTTCTCATCTTTCCTTCCTTTTAATATCTGTGTACTTAAATAGCTTAGTAGGCCTTTGACCCAGGACAGGTAGCACACCCGCAATATGCAGTGGTCCATTTGCTTCGTATAATGAATTTGGAAAACAAGTGATATTTGCATGACTCATCAGTTCTTAATTATTACTTTGATACTTTTCTTCATTGTCCCATTTCAAGATTGCCACGTTTGCCCATGATTTCATGCTGAAAGTTGAACAAATTCCAGCTAGAACTGTAATGATTCTCCTCTCTTAACATAGCATATGCAAACTAGAATTTTGTAATAAGCTATTTAATATTTACTTCAATGTGATTAACTAAAGGTTATCTCTTTGAATTGCTTTCAGAGTAATAGTTGGTACATCATATTTTAAAAACCTTCTTCAGGGCAATGTGTGTAATGGTATATATTTGGTTTGTGGTAGATCTGTGGCCACACAGAGCATAGTTAAACATAATTGAGAGGAAAATCTTGACTGCCAAGTAAAGCAGCATTATCAATTTCCTCTCTCCTGCATTGAAAGAGACAAGGGGAACAGACAGTGTGGGGTTTCCTGATATGTTTTAAGAAAGCCTGGGATTCATTTCCCCACCCTTCCTTCCTATTAGCTGTTTGTTAACTCCCAGGAAGATTCAGGCTTTTCTTGTGAGACCTCTCTGCTCACATATTCTGGAAACGGGCTCTGCCTTTGAGGGGCTCAGTCCTCACTTTTGTGCAGATACAGGGAGAGGAAGAGGAGTTTTGATGATGAAAGTCTGACTTTGGGCAAGCGAACTGAAGAGGAGTTTCTAATTGACAACATTGTATTCACAAAGGTATTTTCTTTTAATTTGCTGTCACGAACACAGCACTTGCCCCTGAGGAATACCAAGTGTTTGAGACAGAATCAGGAAACACAGCAAGTGTCACTGTGAGATTTCTGCCCTTGGAGTGCCAAGTTGTGAACTGACAAGCAAGACCATAAAGTTAAAAGAAAGACGTTCAACTTGCCCTTCTTCAGGAGAAGCCTCGCATGTTTCTTTGCCACAGCTGAAGATCCCTCACATTAAAGAGAAGGATGTGAAGACGGAGCCTAAAGTATCAGCTACTTGGGGCGAGCAGTGGTGTTGGATCTCCGTGTGCTGCTGGAGTGCACTAACAAATTGGATGTTTTGTGGGGGCTTTTCTTCATCCAAAACAGGGCAGGGCTGTTAGATTGACTATAGTTATTTTGGATAAAACACCAAAAAGAGACGGTTTCACAGTTTTTTTAAATTTCGCTTGCTTGTCTGACCTGCTTACATGAGAAGCTGTGCCTTCCTTATTCATAGTAATCACAGGGAGAGTAGACTGAAAGCTGTGGCAAGATGTCCTGTCTGCTGGGTGCAGCACACTAGGAGCTGAGAGGGCCTCGCAATTTTATACAGAAACAATCTTGGCATTTTCAGTCCATTAAGTGCAACCAATTTTCCTTTTTCCTTTCTAGTAAAACCAGGTATTGGTTCCTGAGGAAAAGCACATACAATACAAATAATTGCACTGTGGCTGTTTCCAGGCCTTTAAATCCCACCTTTTTTTATAATTTTTTGGTAGCATTTGAATTTGGCAAATAAGTTTCACGTTCCGTTGACATTTAAAAACAAAATTAGAGTGTCTTTCTGGAAGTGTTAATTCTGAAGAGCAGATTTTTTATTTCCTATACTGATTAACTTGGTGAAGATACACCCATGTCTCAACGCCATTTTTTAAGGGAAAGACATGAAAGTCATTTTAGGATCCTACCAAGATTCTTCCAAATCCTTCATGGCAGACGGCACTCAAGAAATAACCCACATCAAATATGCTCTGGTGAGGTGAATGTATACGTGATTCTATAGTGTGATGTATGTGTGTGTAGAATGTTGCACTTAAATTTGAGTAGCATGTGAGTTGAAAGGAGCAGTAATGTGTGTGTAGAATGTTGCACTTAAATTTGAGTAGCATGTGAGTTGAAAGGAGCAGTAAT